>NC_077233.1:123339574-123639574 GCF_027887165.1 Monodelphis domestica | reverse complement strand
ATTTTGTTTGAGAACAGAATAGTCTAAGGCAATGTCTACAAGAAGGAAACAACATAGAATATTTTAGTTGGGGAAAAATCTTTTAGCAATTACTTTTGTCATGCAGCAAAATTTTTGCAGTCTGGATATTTTGGATAATATGCTATGTGAATGATTAGTCCATATTAATAATAACAAGGGTCACAATTCTAATTTAAATAGTGCTGGACGGATGTGCATATTTAGATGTGTAATGGGCAGTTTCATTTGAGGCCCAGCCTAAACAATTCTGGAGGAACTTATCATCAGAAGGACAATCATAAGATGATGATTTTTTTTTCTCATGGTCCCTCACCCACCCTCTATTACTAAGGGATGGAATAATTGCAATTTGTATCAGAGGAGGGAGTATTCAGACAAAAGCATTGATCTTCCAAGAATAGAAGGATAGTTCTGAAGTGAATTTGCATGATAGCTAAAGAAGGAACTTATTTTTAACTGGTCTGCCTATCCATACTGAACTAGTTCATCCTAAATGACTAATTTTTGTTTATTTTTTAGGGAATGAATATAATCTCCTTGAGAGCAGGGTTTATTTCTTTTGTTTTCCTGATGTCCTAGGCATCTAGCATAATAATCATCACACAGCTGGTGCTTAATAAATGCTGGTTGAATTATTGTTGAATTTTTTAAAAAATGATGTTGAATTGTTACTGCAACTCTGATTGCCTAACCATAAATGTCCTGCATGGACTTTTGCCTAAAAACACGAATCTCATGGAAGAAATGTACAGCCGGCAAGTAAGTATAGTAGATCTTAAATTAGGGAAATGGCCATTTTTATTGGGGGCATATTATTGCACCAACTTACTCTGCCACTGCTGCACAATCTGTCACCATCCCATTTTCATAAAAGCAAAATAAATGTCAGCACCTGTTGCTGGTCTTTAAAAGCTTGGCAGCTGGTGATGATAGTTTTTTTTCTTCTTCTTTCATGTAAGCATTATCCAGTGCTAAAATTCATCAGGCCATTCTAACCCTTTATTTCACTCTGTATTTTGAAGGTGGCATAATATAATCATATCAATACATCAATAACCTGTTATTTTGACATTACAGAATCTACACTGACACAGGTCTAAACCCCTATATATGAAAGACATATAGAATTTCTTTGATTTCCAGGTCTTTGGATAAGTTTTATAAATAATGTTATATAATTCCTAAGTATTAGAAGAAGGATTAGAATTCAGCTCTTCTTGATTTATTGTGTATTCCACATGTCCTTTTATCCATTCACATTTTTATGATAATAATAATAGGGATGGAAACAATAATAAGATTATAGTCTTTGTATATAGATATATCCTGTGACCAATGTAGTAGAATATAGCTGTGCAATGAAGGGTGACTTTAGTAAATGCACATCTGTGCCTCTAGAAGAATGTCATATTTTGGGCTTCAAACAGACCAACCCAATAAGCATTTATTAAGCACCAACTATGTCCAAGGAATGGTGATAAGTCTTACAGACATAAATAAATAATAAGCAATTGACTCTAATTGCCTTTAGCCATCAGGATTTTCTATACTACTTGGAGTTATAGACTATGAAAAAAAACATATGCATAAAAGAAAAGAAAAATAAAGGAGAGCATTAAGAATGAAGGAGATCATCAAAAGAAGGCTTCTTATAGATGTCCTATGAACTGAACTATGAAGGAAGCTAAGGTTTTCAAAAGGTATAGATTAGGAAGCAGTGCTTTTTAAATCTGGAATACAGCTTTATGTTCAGATCACAACAAGAAGTTCAGTTTGACTGGAATGAAGAATATATGAAGGATATTTAAGTGTCATGAGCCTAGGAAGGGAGATGGATCTAAATTGGGGAGAATTTTTTAATGTCAAGATGAGGAACTTGTATTTTATTGTCCAGACAATAAGGAACCACTGAAAATTCTTAAGCGAGGAGAATGATGTATAAAGGACATGATCTTTGATTTCAATTCATTGTCTGTTTAGAGAGAGAAAATCCTACTCCAGAATGCCTACTACTGCATAAATGTTTCTTACTGCTATGCGAATTATGATTGGATTTAAATAAAATCTGGATCCTGTATAATGAAATCCTTGAGTTCCTATTTATATATAGCTTGAAAGCCAAGGGAGTTCAATTTTAGAAATCCCAAGTCAGAGGCATTAAAAAAATCATTTTGTTAAATTGTATTGCACTGTTTTCTTTTGGAACATAAGCAGTTTGGACATTGTATGAAATGTCTTTTTAATGAAAGCCAAATTACAAATATGTTACAATTTTAAATAATCGAGTTCTTCAATTGGATCTCTATCACATACTTTGGCACTGTTTTTCTAAGCTCATGGTATAGTATTTGTATTTCCAGGAAAATCTGTGCTTTGGAAGGATTTGTGATTCTGATGGTTTTCTAAAGAGGAATCGTAAAGGTAAAATTCATGCATATGTTTATTAAAGTTTTTTGCAGTCCTACACAGTTATTAGTGTTTAAGGGGATGGGTGGTAGCATTAAAAGAATATTAGAATTAGAGTCATAAGTCTTGAATCTGAATTCTGTCTCTCCTATGTAAAAATCTTTGACCTCTCTTAGCATGTGTTCCTCTTTGTAAAATGGGAATAAGTCTTTACTTTACATTAGAGGAGAATATTTCCACATATTGATGAACTCATAAATATAGTACAGACAAAATGACTTAGATTTGAAAACTAGAGATGCTACCAGTTCTAATAATAATAGTAATAAAAATATCTAATATTTATATAATGCCTTAAAGCTTACAAAGCACTTTCTAACTATTTTACAATTTCATACTTTGGATGGTATATAATATTATTATCACCATTTTACAGATGAGGAAACTGAGGCTGACAGACCTGACCTTCCTAGGGTCACACAGTAGCATGTGAGGTCTTGACTCCAAGTCTACATGTACCATACTATCTAACTATGCTTCAAAGGGGATAAAGTAGGGTAGAACTAGATAATATAGTAACAACATTCAAGAGGGAAGCAATTTTGAGGAATTTGAGAATTCTCATCAGTATAGTCATTGTTCATGATTCCAGGAAGACTGATTTAAATTCACACTATCCTCCAATTGAAAGAGATGGACTTAAGGTGTAGACTAAGAGATAGACTTCAGATGCAATCTAGACTTTTTCCACAACCAAGATCTTCATAGGGAAGGCTCATTAGAGCCCCGGAATTTACATGCCAGAAGTTCCCTTGCCCCTGTAGGCTCTGCTTCTGATTGGAAGGCTTCTACTGAAACCAAGTATAAGGAATTCTATCAATCCTAAATATATCATTTCTCTTGAGGCAGAACTGCAGACTTCCTGTACCATGTTTCATGGCTGTTTAACTTTGTCTCCTCCAAATATTTTTGGTTTCCTTTTTTGTTGTTGTTTTTGTTTTAGAAGGAGCTGGAATGTACAGAGGTTAGAGTACTGGAACTAGAGTTAGGAAGTCCTAAATTCAAATTCAACTTCAGATACTAAATTTTTATGCCACTCTAGGCTAATCAATACTTTGTCTGACTCAGATTTCTCATCTGTAAAAATGGGAATAATGATAGCACTACCTACCAGGATTATCATGAGAATAAAATGAGATAATATTTGGAAAACACTTTGTAAACCTTAAAATGCTATGTACAGGGCCAAGAAGAAGGAATAACTAGGGCAGTAGGTCAGCAATTCACCACGAAAATCCTCTCCAACCAAGAGTAAAATATTGCCACAAAACGAATACAGTAGTGAAAGAATCAACAAAGAGACAGAGGGAAACAACCTTCAAAAAAAGAAAAACCCAAAAGGTAGGCAGAAATCATCTGGGGAACTGAGGTGATAGGGGAACAGAGCTATCAGGGGGAAAAGTAGCAAGTGAAGAGCAAGCCAAGAACAAACCACACCCCCACTTCCCCACACATATGTTCTCACAGGTTCTGAACTTAAGTCTAAGCTAAGTCAGATCCTGAGATCTGGCCAGGCAAAAAGAGGTTCAAGCCAACTAACACCCCTTGAAATTGCAAACCTGCAGAGAAGTATGGAGTCCCAGTACAAGGCAATCTTGTCTGAAGGGGGTCAATCCTTATGGGCCCAGAGCTAAGCTAGGAATCCCAGTCTGGACTTGGGGTGAGGATCCATGGTATAGGGTGAGGACATAGTTCTCACAGGAAACCTCCCCTGGATCTTTAGCCCAAAATTAAGTGCAGAGGTCCAGGACAGGGCAATCAAGGGTGTGTCTGATTGAATCAATAACACCTTGAGACCAAAAAATGCAAGCTTGAGCCTGGGACTAGAATATGATCAGCATCTGAACAGCTCAAGTTCAGACTGAGATCAAAAGCTTACATCCAAGCCTGAGGAAAGTTTTTAAGCTATCAGCATCTCAAGGGCCAATTGAATCATCAGGGAGAGGGGACTCTCAGAGTTCTCAGCCCTCAGTCCATCTGGTAAACAAGTAACAACCCAGAAAATAAATTGAAAATAACATCAAGGAAGGACTGACGTTTAAGAGGGTACCCCAATTACCCAGTAAACAGAATCTACCTATAATTAGATAGAAAAAAAATGAGCAAACAACAAAAGCACTGAACTCTAAAGATTTTTATGGTGACAAAGAGCAAGGTGCAGACACAGAAAGGGACAGCAAAAGCAAAGGAAACACATCCAAAGTCCAAAAGAAAAATATGGATTGAACATAGATTCTGGAAGACCTCAAAAAAGACTTCAAAACCCAATTATTCTAGGTAGAGGAAAAGTGGGGGAGAGAAATGAAAATGATGCAAGAAGAAATGGGCAAATTTAAAAAGGAGAACCAAAAACTGACAGAGGAAAAGAAGGGTTTAAAAATCATAATTGACCATCTAGAAACCAATGATTTCCTGAGAAATCAAGAAACAATTAAACAGAATCAAAGGAATGATAAAAATGAAGGAAAACATGAAATACCTTATTGAAAAAAAACACACCTAGAAAATATAACCAGGAGATAAAATCTGAGAATTATTGGATTACCTGAAGGCAATGATGAAGGAAAAAAATTCGATATCATATTGTAAGAAATTATCAAAGAAAACTGCCCAAAGAGCCTTGAACAAGAAAATAAAATTGAAATTGAAAGAATTCATAGATCGCCTCCAGAAAGAAATCCTCAACTGACAAATTCCAAGAATGTAATAGCCAAATTCAAGAGCCACCAATCCAAGGAAAAAGTACTTCAAGCAGCCAGAAAGAAAGTATTCAAATACCATATAGCTACAATCAGGATCACTCAGGACCTAGTGGCTTCTACATTAAAGGACTGAAAGGCATGGAATATGATATTGAGAAAGGCAAAAGATTTGGGTTTACAACCCAGAGTCACCTTTTCACCAAAACTGAGTATACTCTTTCAGGGGACAAAATGGCCATTCAATAAGATAGCAGATTTCTAAGGGTTTCTAAGGAATAAGACATATCTAAACAAAAATTTGAAGGCCAAATATGAGACAAAAGAGAAGCCCTGAAAGGTAAATTAAAACAGAGAAAATTTAAGGGACTCAATATGTCTACATGGAAAGACAATTTCTATAATTTTCAAAAAATACTCTCAGTAGTAGAGAAAATAGGAGGACTTTACTCAGAAAGAGGGTGGGAAAAAGTTGATTATGATAATATAATGTATATGATGACATGATATATATATATATATATAAATGTGATGATATGGAATGATATGTATATATGTTATGATATGCCTACATGTAAAAATCAATCAAGGGCTGAAAGAGAGGGTTGCACTAAGAGAAAAAGGAAGAGAGAGAAAGAATAGGGTAAATTATATAACACAAAGATGCAAGAAGATTCACTATAGAGAGGGGAAGATGAGGGTGGTGATGGGCAATGCTTAAACATTCCTCCCTTTGTAACTGGCTCAGAGAGGAGAAAACAAGTACACTCAGTGGGGCATAGAATTCTATCTTACTCTATAGAGAAGCAAAAGGGAAACAAGGCAAGGGGATTGGGGGGCATAATTGAAGGGAGAGGGAACTAAGGGGTTGACAAAAAGCAAAATACTGGTGAGGAGGAATAGCGTGAAAGGGAATAGAACAGGATACAAAGGGATAATATGATGGAGGGCAATACACAGTTAGTAATCATAATGCTTAATGTGAATGGAATAAACTCACACATTAAATGGAAGCAGACAGAAAATTGGATTAAAAACAGAATCCTACTATATTTTTTACAAGAAACATATTTAAGGCAATGTGACATGCACAGAATCAAGGTAAAAATCTGAAGCAGAATATATTATACTAATTATTTGAAGTAAAAAAAAAAGCAGGAGAAATAATCATGATACCAAATGAAACCAAAGTAGAAATTAATCTGATTAAAAGGTATAAGGCATTAGCATTTCTATATATCTCCAACCCCTTTTAGGAGCAAGAGTTAGAAAGAGAAATTCCATTTAAAATCACCCTAGACAAAACAAAATACGTAGGAATATATCTGCCAAGACAAACACAGGAACTATATGAACACAACTATAAAACACTCTCCACACAATTAAAACTAAATCTAAACAATTGAAAAAACATTGATTGCTCATGGGTGAGACAAGCTAACATAATAAAAATGACAATCCTACCCAAATTAATTTACTTATTTAGTGCCATACCCATTGAACTACGAAAAACTTCTTTACTGAATTAGAAAACAAACCATAACAAACTTCTATTGGAAGAACAAAAGATCAAGGATATCTAGGGAAATCATGAGAAAATGCAAAGGAAGGAGGACTTGCAGTCCCAGATCTGAAACTATACTATAAAGCAGTGCTTATCAAAACAATTTGGTACTGGCTAAGAGACAGAAAAGAGGATCAGTGGAATAGACTTGGGGTAAATGACCTCAGCAAGACAGTCTATGATAAACCCAAAGATCCCAGTTTTGGGGACCAAAACCCACTTTTTGATAAAAACTGCTGGGGAAATTGGAAGACAGTATTGGAGAGATTAGGTTTGG
This sequence comes from Monodelphis domestica, assembly GCF_027887165.1. Lineage (NCBI taxonomy): Eukaryota > Metazoa > Chordata > Mammalia > Didelphimorphia > Didelphidae > Monodelphis > Monodelphis domestica. The sequence continues at coordinate 123,632,547 of NC_077233.1, read as the reverse complement.
ATCAACATCTCACACCCTACACCAAGATAACCTCAGAATGGGTGAATGACCTGAATATAAAGAAGGAAACTATAAGCAAATTAGATGAACACAGAATAGTATACTTGTCAGATCTTTGGGAAAGGAAAGACTTTAAAACCAAGCAAGAGCTAGAAAAAAATATAAAAACAATAATTTTGATTACATCAAATTAAAAAGTTTTTGTACAAACAAAACTAATGCATCCAAAATTAGAAGGTAAGCAACAAATTGGGAAACAATCTTCTTTACAAAAACCTCTGACAAAAGTCTAATTACTCAAATTTATAAGGAGCTAAACCAGTTGCACTAAAAATCAAGCCATTCTCCAATTGATAAATGGGCAAGGGAAACGAATAGGCAATTTTAAGTTAACGAAATAAAAACTATTAATAAGAACATGAAAAAGTGTTCTAAATCTCTTATAATCAGAGAAATGCAAATCAAGACAACTCTGAGGTATCACCTCACACCTACCAGATTGGCTAACATGACAGCAAAGGAAAGTAATGAATGTTGAGGGGATGTGGCAAAGTTGGGACATTATTTCATTGCTGGTGGAGTTGTGAATTGATCCAACCATTCTGGAGGGCAATTTGGAACTATGCCCAAAGGGCGATAAAAGAATGTCTTCCCTTTGATACAGGTATAGCACTGTTGGGTTTGTACCCCAAAGAGGTAATAATGAAAAATGCATGTACAAGAATATTCATAGCTGCACTCTTTGTGGTGTTCAAAAATTGGAAAATGAGGGGATGCCCTTCAATTGGGGAATGGCTGAACAAATTGTGGTATCTGTTGGTGATGGAACACTATTTTGCTCAAAGGAATAATAAGGTGGAGGAATTCCATGGGGACTGGAACAACCTCCAGGATTTGATGCAGAGTGAGAGGAGGAGAACCAGGAAAACTTTGTACACAGAGACTGATAAACTGTGTTACAATCAAATGTAATGGACTTTTACATTAGTGGCAATGCAATGACCCTGAACAATTCAGAGGAACCTATGAAAAAAACCACTATCCACATCTAGAGGAAACACTGCCGGAGCAAAAACACTGAAGAAAAAAACTGCTTGAATACATGGGTCTAAGGGATATGGTTGGGGATGTAGACTCTAAATGAATATCCTAGTGTAAAAAACAACATGGAAATGGGTTCTTATCAAGGACACAAGTAATACCCAATGAAATTGCACATGGGAAGAGTGGGTGGAGGGGAAGGAGGGAAATAATTTGATTATTGTAACCAAGGAATAATGTTCTAAATTGACTAAATAAACTTATTTAAATAAAAAAAACAATATAAGGAAGGAAATTACATTTTGCTAAAAGGTACAATTAATAATGAAGTAATATAATTAATAAACATTTTCACAACAAATGTTATAGTATCAAGATTTCTAAAGGAAAAATTGAAGGAGTTCAAGGAGGAAATAAATAGTAAGACCATACTTTAGGGGGATCTCAACCTTCCCCTTTCAGAACTAGATAAATGAAACCAAACAATAAATAAGAAAGAAGTAATGGAAGTAAATGGAATGCTAACAAAATTGGAGTTAATAGATATCTGAGGAAAACTGAATAGGGATACAAAGAATATACTTTCTTCTCAGCAGTACATGGTACATATACAAAGATTGATCATATACTAGGGCATAGAAATATTGCAAACAAATGCAGAAAAACAGAAATAATAAACAATGCAGTAAAATTATAATTAATAAGGGTTCATGGAAAAGCAAATTTAAAATTAATTGGAAATTTAAAAATCTAAATCTTCAAAAAAGGTGAGTCAAAGAAGAAATAATCAAAACAATTACAGATTTCATTAAAGAGAATGACAATGAGGAGACATCATACCAAAAAACTATGGAATACAGCCAAAGCAGTACTCAGGGGAAAATTTATATTGCTGAGTACCTATACCAAGAAAAAAGAGAGGGAAGAGATCAGTGAATTTGACTTGCAAATTAAAAAAATTTTGAAAATTACAAATTAAAAATCCCCAGATCAAAAATAAATTGGAAATCCTAAAAATTAAAGGAGAACTTAATTAAATTAAAAGTAAAAGAACTATTGAACTAATAAATAAGACTAGAAGCTGGTAACTTGAAAAAAAATAAAACTGATAAAATATTAGTCAACTTAATAAAAAAGGAAAAAAATCAAGTTTACAGTGTCAAAGATGAAAGGGGAAATCTCACCTCTAATGAAGAGGAAAATAAGGTAATTATTAAGAACAACTTTACTCAATTATATGGCAATAACTATGATAATATAGGTGAAAGGACTGAATATTTATAAAAATATAAATTGCCTAATGTAGGAATATAGTTAGGAATGGTCTGGGTTTCTAGGGTTTGTTGAAAGAAGGGAATTTTGAGACAAGACATGGGAAAGGATTCTGGATAAGAAAGGAATTGTGGGAGTCTAAATCTGTAAATAACTGAACTTCACTTCCTTCTTGTATTTCATTTGAGCTGGAAGTAGGTTTTGTGTCTTTATTTACATTTCCATCAAGCTGAAGGAGGGGTTTTTCTCTGAAAGAATTTTCCCTGGAAAGTCAAAATTTCACGGAGAATTCTTTGACATCTAGGTAGAAGATTTATTTGGAAAAAAAAAAAAAAACAAATTTTTCTGAGTCCAAAGATCATCTGCCTGTGGTCCAGCTGCCAGAATTCCTCATGGATAAGAAAATCCAAAGGTTTCCATATACAACTTTGGGTTACTTAATAGAGCAGCCAAATCCAGGGTTTTTCCTTTCTTTATTAATTACTGGTGGGAATATTAGGATAAGCCAGATAGCTTGGGAAAAGGTTTTAGGCAGGTCAGGGAGCTATAGGTAGGGCCCAGAGAATAAACAGAAGGCTCCCCTTAGGCAGGGAACTTAGGAGCTGGGTGGAGGTAGTTTGGAGAAGTGTTAAGGTCATACCTACCAGTTTCCCTTATTCCTTTTATTAAAATAAATTTTGTTTCCATAATCCAAGGGTTTGGTGCTTAACTGACCCTGAGGAGTACCTAGGTGGGTTATAACATCTAACATCCCTCCAGGACAGTTCCTCATTATACTAGATTTAGAAAAGAGGAAATAGAATTCTTAAACAATCCCATCTCATAAAAAGAAATTGAACAAGCCATCAGGGAACTTCTTAAGGAAAAAATCCCCAGGGACAGATGGATTCTCAAGAGAATTCTATCAAACATTTAAAGAATAACTAATCCCAATATTATGGTATTTATTCCAAAGCCACATGGACCAAAATCTGAGAAAGAAAACTACAGACCAATCTCTTAATGAATATAGATGCAAAAATCTCAAATAGAATACTAACCTAAAGATTCCAGCAAGTGATAACAAGGATTATCTAACATGATCACATGGGATTTATACCCGATCTGCAAGTATGGTTTAATATTAGGGAAACCATACACATTATTGAACATATCAACAACCAAACCAACAAAAATCACATGATTATCTCAATAGATGCAGAAAAAGCCTTTGACAAAATACAACACCTGTTCCTATTGAAAACACTAGAAAGTATAGAAATAGAAGGGCCATTCCTCAAAATAATAAGCAGTATATATTTAAAATCATCAGGAAGTATCATCTGCAATGGGGATAAGTTAGACACCTTCCTAATAAGATTAGGAGTGATGTGAGGATGCCCAGTGTTGCCTTTTTAATTCAATATTGTACTAGAAACACTAGCAGTAGCAATTAGAGAAGAAAAATAAAACAAAGGGATTAAAGTAGGCAATAAGGAGACTAAACTATCATTCTTTGCAGATGATATGATGATATACTTAAAAAAACAGAAAATCAAGTAAAAAGCTATTGGAAATAATTAACAGCTTTAGTAAAGTTGCAGGGTACAAAATAAACCCATATAAAGCATTAGCATTTCTATAGATTTCTAACAAAACTCAGCAGCAGGAGTTAGAAAGAGAACCTCCATTTAAAATCACTGTAGACCATATAAAATATTTAGGAATCTATCTGCCATGACAAATATGGGAATTACATGAACACAACTAAAAAACCCTTTTTAAACAATTAAAACTAAATCTAAACAATTGTAAAAACATTAATTGTTCCTGAGTAGTATGAGCTAATATAATAAAAATGACAATCCTACCCAAATTAATCACCATACCTCTCAAATAACCAAAAACCCTTTTTATAGAATTAGAAATAATTCTAACAAAGTTGATCTGGAAGAACAAAAGATCAAGAATATCAAGAGAAATAATGGAAAAAAATATGAAGGATGGAGGCCTAGCAGTACCAGATCCTAAACTGTACTATAAAGCAGTCATCATCAAAACAATATGGTATTGGTTAAGAGACAGAAGGGCTGATCAATGGAATACATTAGGTGTAAATGACCTCAGTAAACTAGTGTTTGATAAACCCAAAGACCCCAGCCTTTGGGAAAAGAACTCACTATTTCACAAAAACTGCTAGGAAAATTGGAAAACAGTATGGGAAAAATTAGGTTTAGATTAACATCTTACACCATATACCAAGATAAATTCAAAATGGGTAAATAACATAAATATTAATAATGAAATCATAAATAAATTAGGTGAATATTGATTAGTATACCTGTTATATTTGTGGGAAAGGAAGGAATTTTAAGACCAAGCAAGAGATAGAGAACATTGCAAAATGTAAAATGAATGCCTTTGATTATATCAAAGTAAAAAGTTTTTGTACAAACTGTGTCAAGGGAATTTTATTCCCTTCCCCTCCTGGAGGGCTGACTGGTTGATCAACATTCCTCAAATACCACAGTTGGAATCTTGAAAGTCCAAATGTCAATAAAAGTTAGTGGGTGGGGCATACCTGGAGATTTTGGCATGGATGGCTGGCTGGAAGGGAGAAGTGAGGGAGAAAGAAAGATGCCAATAGAATAGAAACTCGTGGTCTGAGAACTTAGAATAAGGAAGAGATTTAAATCTATGCTTATCTACCTTTTCTATTAATAAACTTTATGAAAAATAAGAATGGGTAGATATATTAATTTTAAATATAACAAAACAAAACCAATGCGACCAAAATTAGAAGGAAAGCAACATCCTGGGAGAACATTTGTATAATAAAACTCTCTGACAAATGTTATTTTTCCAAATATATAAGAAACTAAGCCAAATTATAAAAAAAAAAAAACCAAGCCATTCTTCAATTGATAAATGATCAAGGGACACGAATAGATAGTTTTCACATAATAAAATCAAAACTATCAATAAGCACACAAAAAAGTGTTCTAAATCCCTCCTTATTAGAGAAATGCAAAATAAAACAACTCTGATGTACCATCTCACTTCCAGCAGACTTGCCAATATGACAGAAAAGGAAAGCAATAAATGTTGGAGCGGATGTCACAAAATTGGGACATTAATATACTTCTGGTAGGTAGAGTTGTGAATTGGTCCAACAGTTCTGGAGGGCAATTTAAAACTATGAACAAAGGGATTCAAATGAATCCCTTCTCTTTGATCTGGCCATACCACTGATGGGTTTGTACCCCAAAGGGATAAGAAAGAAAAATATTGTAGAAAAAAATATATATAGCCATGCTCTTTGTGGTGGCAAAAAATTGGAAAATGAGGAGGTGTCCATTGATTAGGGAATGGCTGAACAAATTATGGTATATGTTGGTGATGGAATATTATTATGCCAAAAGGAATGAAGAACTGGAGGAATTCCATATGAACTGGAATGACCTCCAGGAATTGATGCAGAATGTAAGGAGCAGGACCTGGAGAACATTGTACACAGAGACAGATACACTGTGGCACTATCAAATGTAATGTACTTTTCTACTAGCAGCAATGCAATGACCCTGGACAATCCACAGGAACTTGTGAGAAAGAATGCTATCCACATCTAGAGAAAGAACTGTGGAACTAGAAATGCATTAGAAAAATTTATGCTCCATCATGTAGTGTGATAGAGATATGATTAGGATTTTGATGTTAAAGGATCACTTTACTGCATATTTGAATAACATAGAAATGTATTTTGAACAATGATACATGTATAACCCAGTGGAATTCCGCCTTTGGGAGGAGGGAAGAGAGAGCAGGGCAGGGGGGATTATGAATCATGTAACCATGGAAAAATATTCTAAATAAAAATTTTAAAATGCTATGTAAATAATAACTAAATGTTATTTATAATTAGTATTGTTCCTTTATTAGAACATAAGGTCACTGGAGGCAGAGACTCTTTTTATTTGCATTCATATTCCAAGCATGTAACATAGTTCATGGCACATATTAGGTACTTAGTGAAAGCTTGGAGACTAACTAAAATCAGCAAGCAGTGGAATAAACATGGTCTGTAATAAATGCATTACAAAACAAAAGTCATTACAGCCATAATATTGTAAGCTTCAAGGACAGTAGCCATTCCTCTTATTGATGATGGACTCTTACTCCTCCACTGAGTTTAATTCACTCATTTTTTTTAAATGCCAAAATGGTTAATAAAGGAAAGATTGAACTATGTTAAAAAAGATGAATCAAGAGAAACAATATTAACTAAACTACAAGTGTTATTTTTCAATGCTATTTCTAAGTAATAAAGTACCATTTGGATTATGAAAATTAGGTATATATTTTATGACAGAGCAGTTATCACACCAATTGCTATCATGTTTTCACAGCTTTTTTCCCACTTCTTCCTGCCTTTTGAATTTCAGCTAGGATCTAGGTGATCTCCAAGGCCTTTTCTTCCAAGTCCTGAGATCCGTTGATTCTTTTTTCAAGGTAAAACTCAGATATCACTTCTTCCATGAAGTCTACCTTGACCCCTTTAGTTAGAACTGATAATTTCCTTTTCCAATTTCTCATAGTCCTTACACTTTTCCTATCCTCTCTCACTACAGTTACTTGTGCTCATGTCTTTCCAGCTCTATTATGCAGTTCTTTGCTATGCTATTTTTTAAAGCAGAATATATATTATATTTATTTTTGTATTTCTAGTACAATTCTTTGCACTTAGCAGGTATGTAAAGTGAAGCAAAGACACTGGGAGCTATTTGCTGACCACTTATACTTAAATGGAAGAACTTAGAATGAAGGATCAGTTGGACAGCTAGATATACTGAATGTTTTCTTGTTGTTTTCCTTTCCCTTTTATTTGAATGTCATATGAAGAATATTGGGCTGAGGATAAAGAACCTGAAATTCATGTAGTTCTTGTGATGAATCTTATTCTCTTTTCTACTCACTCCCCCCAAATATATTTAGAAACAGTATCTTCATAGGGTAAGTGTTTTCATCTTTTTTTTTTCTGTTCCACTGAATCCTTCCATAGACCAGGGAATCCTACAGACCCTTCTTAGAATCATGTTGTAAGTACAACAAGAAAATAATATTAAAATAGTTAACAATTGCATTAAAATATATATGTAATTATCTGTTCTACCCCATAGGTGTTTCTGAGACGTGCTCACTTACATTTTCCCCATGATAGTGTATATATATTTATGAAAGACTTTATTTTATTAAATTACTTGTTTCTCTCTGTCTCTGTCTCTCTGTCCCTGTCTCTCATCTTTCTCAATACATAAAAGTTTATGGGGGTTAAGAATCTCTGGCATAAGAAACTTAAACCAGAGTTATGAGGATTTCCTATCCCTAAATCAGATAGACACTTGGGACAGAGATTTGGACCTTGTATACTAGGGAGATGTTTAAGCAAACATTTAATATCTATATACACTATTTAGTTGGGTGGCTGTAGCATTTCAAAAAACTTCAGCCTTGGAGGCAAAGACTTTTCTTCCAGAGGAAAAAAAGCCAACCACAGTCCAGCTTCTGAGAATTAACAGCTTCTCATTATGGTGCAAAATGCACTGAATGATTTTCTCTAGTCTCTCATATTGGGAATATGAAGCGTCTGCCTCCTTAAAAGAGCTGAAGTATCAAGGCTCTAAGCCTATTCTTACTTTTAAGGGGAAGAGGCAATACCTTAGCTTAATACTCAAGGCAAAGACGATACAGAGAGAAGCTCCATAACCATTTGTTCCATGAAGGAATTAACATGATACCAGGTAAACAGCAGCCTACGGTCAACATGTCCCTCAAAGACTGCATGTCTCAGGAAATAATAGCAGAACAGGGAGAGTATAATGACTTTACCAGAAGTCATCTTTGACTCTATGGCATTGAAGGTATAATTGCTCCCTTCACGCAATAAATCTTGATGTGTATATTCATTTTATGTTTGTTCTTCTTTACATGGTAACTGCCTACTTGTCTTCCCTATGTGCATATCCTGTCTTCACTTGTCCTATGCTTATATTTCTTTTTGCAGTGCTACTTGGCTATATTTGGTCCTTGATCTTACATGTGCCTCATATGATGTGACTCTTTACTTTTGTGTCCTGCCACATATGTTTCCTTTATGTGTTCCACTCCATGGGTTTTTCTGAGATGTATTCACTTTTCCCATGGCGGTGTATATATTTTTGAAAGAGTGCATATTGTTTATGGAGAAAATGTTCTATTGCCATGCATGCTATTTATTAAATGCCTGTGCTACAAACTAGCTCTGTCCTTTGGCTGACTGGTAAAAGTAAGGACTATCTGTGGGGCTCATTAGCTATGGTTTTCTGTGGATGCAAAACCCCAGAATACTTTTAACCTGAGGTAACTTGTCTAGGGATGATCCTCAAACATGGAATGGATTGGTCCAAGGTTCTATAGGTGTTATAAATATATGCTGGAGTGAGCTGAACAATTTTTCCAAGAATGAGAATAATATTTGACTAGAAAAAAATTTACATTATAAGCATATTGTAAAATTTCAGTTTGATATTATTTCAGTTTTCCACTTCAAGCTGCCTGTGGAATTCCAGTATATAAATAATAACGTGTCATATTTTGACAAAAGGAACTTTTTGAAAGTTTGAAGATTTTTATTAAAAGTTAATTTGTCTCTACCACTAAGGAGGTAAATAATAGGGAGAAAGATCTCATATGTTCCAAAAGAAATTCCCAATTAATATGTATGGACTTACTTTTTTGTAGTAGCAAAGAAATTGATATAGCAATAGGATTAGGGGACTGAAACTAAATCTGTTATCTCACTGGGATGGGGACTTCTCAGATGAAGAAACTGCCTCCATAACTCTCTCTCTCTCTCTGTCTCTCTGTCTCTCTGTCTCTCTCTGTCTCTCTCTGTCTCTCTGTCTCTGTCTCTGTCTCTCTCTCTCTCTGTCTCTGTCTCTGTCTCTCTGTCTCTGTCTCTGTCTCTCTGTCTCTGTCTCTGTCTCTCTGTCTCTCTCTCTCTATCTCTCTCTCTGTCTCTCTCTCTCTGTCTCTCTCTCTCTCTCTCTCTCTCTCTCTGTCTCTCTCTCTGTCTCTCTCTCTCTCTCTCTCTCTCTCTCTCTCTCTCTCTCTCCCTTTTCTCTTTAGCAATCTGTCCCTCCTCTTCCCAGCATCCTAATGGGAGCTCATAAGGCAATAGGAAGACATTGGAGTTTATTGACCAGGGGAGCGACTAGACCTCCACATTAAGAAAATCACTTTTACTGCCTGAGGAACTAGGATCATGGTGTTGTCCTCTATGGTAAAAGAGAAGTTGATGGTAGTGAGATGAGTTCTGTTTTAGACATATGAGTTTAAGATGTTTAATGGGGAATGCAGTTTGATATAACAGAAAGGCAGTTGGAGATGAGAAAAAGGCTCCCTAGACATACAGTTAAAGAATGCATTCTGTAGAAAATTCCAGTAATCAAAATAGAATGCTCCAAAATTATAAAGTCCAAGTTTGGTCCCATAGACTACACATGAGGAGGCTGTGCTGAAGTATATAGGTGCACTCTTTTTATTACACTCCACTTTATTGTGCTTCACAGATATTTCATTTGTTTAATATATTGAAGGCTTATGACAATCCTGTATCAAGCAAGTCTATGGGTGCCATTTTTCCAACAGTATGTGGTCACATTGTTCTCTGTGCCACATTTGGTAATTCTTACATAATTTTAAACTTTATTTATTATTATTATATTAATTATGATGATCTATGTATGATAAAAATCTTTGATGTTTCTATTACAATTATTTTGGTGCACCATGAATTGTTCCCATATAATATGGCAAATTTAAAAGAGAAATGTTGTGAGTTCTATCTGCTCCACTCACGTCTTTCCCCTTTTCTCTCCTCCTCTGGCCTCCCTATTTACTAAGACACAACAATATTGAAATTAGGACAATTAATAATCTTACAATGACCTTTTAATTGCTCGAGTGAAATGAAAGCTCAACATAGCAAACTTCACTGCTGTCTTATTTTAAGAAATAGCTACAGTCACCACTGATCAACTAACAGTCATAAACATTGAGACAATACTCTTTACTAGCAAAAATATTATGACTCACTGAGAGATTAGCTGATGGTTAGCATTTTTAGCAATAATGTATTTTTAAATTAAGGCATGTGCATTATTTTTTTTTCAGACACAATGCTATTACTCACTTAATAGACTATAGTAGAGAATAAACATAACTTTATATGTATATGGAAATCAAACATTTTTGTGACATTTTATTTGCTTTATTGTGGAGGTCTTAAATTGAACTGCAATATCTCTGAGGTATGTCTGTATGTGCAAAAGCCTATGGATTTAAAAAAAAACTGTATATAGTTTCATACTTTTTTAACACGTTGGCTGATAATGCAGAACTTTTCTTATTCTTTTATCATCCTTGTTGTGAGGGATGATGCTTCAGAAGATTTGGGAGGGCAATACATCAGTAAATAGAGTGGACTTGAATGCAAATCCTGGAATTGCTACATACTGCCTATGTGATCTTAGGAAAATCATTTAACCTCTCCAGACCTTCATTTTCTCATCTGTGAGAGGATTAGATTAGATAAGGTCACTTCCAACTCCAAATCTATGATCCAATTATTTAGTCCAATCCATCATTTACCTTTATAACAATACTCCAAACTGGAGGACTATAAATAACCTGCATCATTTAGTGGACTTGAATAGATTGAATCAGTTTGGGCCATATCATCTCTTTATGCTCACTTTTTTAGTTCATCTCAGACTGTTCAGTATAGTCTGAAATCTGCCAGATACTTTAAATTATTTTTTATAATAGATATTTATATGTATATCCTTTCCCATGAATTGTAAGTGCCCCTGGAGTAGAATTTCTATTGGATCTAGCTTTGTTTTTGCCTCTTTAGTATGGTAATTTACATACAGCAGGTGCCTAATAAATATTTATTTCATAGAAGGTTAAAAATCAAATTGGCTGCTGGTAAATAGGTACAATGGGGACTAAACTAATATGTTCTAATATTTGTGAAACTTTTCTTCATAATTAGTTTTAGATTACTACTAAAGTTTTTTTTTGTTGTTGTTGTTAACAAAATAACTTAGTAATGTTGGGATGTTATCTGTAACATTCCTAAAGGATTTGAGAATAAATTTAACAGATAATCATATAATGGTGCTTAAGTATATCCGAAGGTAATATTAGGATTCTAGAAATTTTAGCTACATTCTATAGGATATTAAAAATATCTGAGGAAATTCCCCAAGGAAGAAGTTTAGAGTTATGTTTTACTAAACAAAAAGTATTTTTCCATTAGAGAAAACAACTCTGGCATGCCATTAAGAAGGACCTGAAACAGCATCTTTTAAAACATGTGGAGCCCCAAATCCCTACACTGAACACCAGAAAATAACAAAAAGGCAAGAAATATCTTAAGATGAATAGTGAGTTTATAACTATTTTTCAAGCTCAGGCTCAGGGGATCCATGTTGTAGATTTATGAATCATATAGGGCAAAGGGTAGGCTGAAACAGGAAATAAAATAAACTGCAAACTGATAGCATATGCTTTCTGCAGGCCAAAATTCCATTGTCTAGATCCTTATGAAGATAGTGAGTATAAAGATGACATTGACTTCAACCTCAGCACTATGAAGAAATGACTCCTAGGAGTCATTTGAAAACTTCTGCATAGTCTTTGAGAGGCCATGTTGAATTACATGTCTCTACTATATAAATAGTTTAAGGAATTGTCTTCCTCCCATATTTTTATTTTTTATTGTGTCCAAGGCTATCAGAGTGAACCAATCTAATAATATTCTGGGTGATTTATTGTGTAAACATATTTATAAAATGATTAACATGTCAATAAATCAAGGGTATTTAATTGTTAATAAATACATCTTCTAATGGAACAGATTATATCCCTTCTGTAATAAAAGAATGAATGAACATTTGCTAAATTTCTACTATGTTTCAGGGACTGTGCTATATGCTATATAAATACCTGCACACAGATATATGTACACTATATATATATGTATATATATATATATATATAAGTTGATAATAATGCCGGAAGCAAGATTTGTGTTATCTTTATGACTTCATCAGTTTTAAAGTGACTCAGTGGATAAAGTACTAAGCTTGGAGTCAGGAAGACCTGAGTCCAAATCCAGCCTCATACACTTACCAGATGTGTGACCCTGGGCAAATTACTTAACTCCAATTGCCTCAGTTTCCTTATCTGTAAAATGAGCTGGAGAAGGAAATGGTGAACCACTTCAGAATCTTTGTTTAGACCCCCAAAATCAAACACAAAAACACAAAGAGTTGGATAGGACTGAAAATGGTTAAACAACAACAAAGTTATGATTTCAAATAAAGGGCTCTGTCCAACATGCCAGGATGCTTCATAATTGATTAATGGCCTGTTGTCAACATATTTACTAACTGATTATTTTTACTTTTAAAAGTCTTTAGTTTATAGTCTATAGTCTTAATGTTCAATTTCCAAGCTATTTCTTTTTTTGAAAAAAAATTTCACAAGCAATTTCTAAGGTTTTCTTTGAACCTAAAGATACTCCAAATACTCTCCTATTTTAAGCTTAATCTTTTTAAAGCTAAACCTTAGGCATATGAAAAGTCTGTCCTTCCCAGGGACACCATCAGTTTTCCTGGATTGAATGTCTTGAAAGATATTATGGAAAAAAGTACAAGATGACTTGGTAGCTTTTTCATTGATATGTTAATTTTGAGTTAATAAGGTATTGCAAGGCACATACAAACCAAAAACCATTACCAAATGTATATCCCTTGCAATATCTTTAAAATTTTGAAAAATTTTGCCCTCATATGTAGAAATAGATAATATTCTGAATTTGTGCTCTCAATATTTGAAAAGTTCTGTTTTAAAATGTGTACCTCTCCACCATTATAAGAATTCTTGTAATTATTTCAATTTTCCATAATAAAATAATCAATGAATAAATTAAAATTAATAAGTATAAGTAACAAAGGAAAACACTTTCAAAAGTAAGCCAGAGGAGAAGAGAATATTTTTATAATATGAATAAATAGGTAGAAAGAAACAAGTGATATTAAGAGAGGAAATCCATATGTATGTACTTGCTAAATTGTACATATAATTTGATTGGCATATATGTGTATAAGTACACATATATATGCTTATATTTGTCTCTTGAACATAGTCATTTGAATGGATTATATAAAAATAATATATTTCATCTTGGTACACTCTGAGGTTCCTCCAGATCCCTTTGTACTAGTTTTTACTTTCAAAAAAGGCGGAACTAAAAACTGTTTTATTCATTTATCTTTTACTCCAAAGACAGAACTATGGTCTGACGATCTTCTCTCTCCCATATCCCTAACAAAACCATCTTTCACCCTAAGCAGATCATTTTAATTAATTCAACCTAATATAACCTAGTAGAAATAATAACCTGATCTTCCTCATTTTCTGTAGTTAAAAAACCATTGAGACCTCTCTCTTGCTCTCTTCTTTCCTTCCTTTATTTTCTAGATTTAAAACAAGAAAAGCTCTTAGAAGTTACTTTAGTCAACTTTATCATTTTACAGATGAGGAAACAGAAGGCTAAGAAGCAGAGTAACCTTCTCAGGTGGTAAGTTGTAGAATTAAAGCCTGTCTCCAAATCTCAAGCTCTCTCCTCTATACTCCTCTGATCTTGCTTAGTTTCTTAAGTAAAAATTAATTCCCAGAGAAAGGATAAAAGGAGAAAGATAAAATCATGGCTATATAATTTCTACCTCTGCATCAGTCTTTAACCTTTTGGATGGATACTCCTACTAGAAGATGCTGAGCTATACCCTAACATTCTAAATAATTGTTCTGTCCCCTCTCTAGTCCCCAGATTGTGGTCATTATTTTCCTAGATTTCACTGTTATTCTATCTTTCTCATTTAATATTATTTATCTCTTTAGGTTACAAATATAGATAATTGTTCCTTTTATTCTCTTCAAACTTGTTATAATATTTAGAGTTACTCATTATCATCAGCTTTCTCTGACTGGTTCTGTTTGCCTACCAATAATTTGTTAGTAAATGTTATGCTTTTGACTCCCACTAGGTTTGTGTGACAAACACATAGATGGATATATACTTGGATATGCCTGTATAATGACATATCACACTCATGAAATTACTCTTAACTTCACTTGCACTAAATATAATCATACCATGTTCTGTAATTTCAAAATGTGATAAGATGAAATCTTATCCAATCTCATTCTTAGTCTGCTCACATTTTGCTTTTAATAATCATGTTCCCTCCTACCATACTTATAGTAATGTGCTCTGTAACTCTTGAGTTGGTCAAGGTTGACATTATTGGTTAATGAAGAAATCAACTTTCCTCCTAGTGGTATATCACATTATAACAACTTCATCAGGATTGTCCTTGGCTTAGCAATATATAATGGGAAACAAAACACACTCTACTAGGAATGCTAACAAAACAATTAAAGGATTCCCATCAATAACTGAGAAAGCAACCTTTTGGTGCTGACAGCAAAATTCCTCTGCCTTAAGTCACCTTTCTGTCTTCTCTCCTTTAGTGTATGATACTGTCTCTGAGGAAATTCATGGTACTGCTCTCAAAGCAAACTTTATGAAGACATATTTTTCTATAAGTGGAGATTTACTAGTTATGTGTCCCTATTTAAGTCGCTTAACCTCTTTCAATCTCAGTTTCCTCATCTGATAAATGAAGAGTTGGATTGAATGACCTCTAAAGCCCTTTCTAGCACAACATTTATAATACTATGAATTTATGATAGAAAAAGTACAGAAGTGACATATTGAATGATGCCATCTTAATTGCATTAATATTTTACAATAATTCTTCATCTGGTCAGCCTACTTTTGTTCTGTTATTCATAATAATTTTCCTCCTTTGATATTACATAGAAATGTGCTTTTCACTTTTAATGTATTCATTTTTAAGTATATGTATTACAGGCTTCTTCATATGTGTCATATCAAAATGAAGACTGTAAATCTATGAATCCCAAAGACTCAATCTTATATTAACTTTCTCTCTCCCCTAAATAATAGTTACTTTGTACATTTAGTATGTTCAGATTGGTTTAGTAAAATTTTTCAGGTTATCTGAACTTCATATAAAATAGCAGGTCAATTTGAAAGTCCCTTTTCCAGATGGATGTCTTTGAAATCCCTGGAAATAGCTATTATGATCTTCAGCAAGTCTTCTCTTACCCACACTAATCATCTCCATTTCCTTTAGTACACCTTTGTATGGAATAATTTCTAGTTCTCTCAGTATCATTGCCTTCCTCCATGGCTGGAAATTTTCTGTATTGGTCAGTATTTCTTAGTGGTTCTGCCTATTTATTGGTGCCAGAACAGTTGTCACTCATCTTTTGGAACTGACAGAATGAGTAGAAAAAATAACCACAAGTGATTAATGGGCATGATATGATTAGAGAAGCAACTGGGAGAAGAGAACATATGACATTTGGGTGACATGTAAAGTGTTTTAAGAATGGATGGTAACTTGCACATAATATTATA
Source organism: Monodelphis domestica (assembly GCF_027887165.1). Classification (NCBI taxonomy): domain Eukaryota; kingdom Metazoa; phylum Chordata; class Mammalia; order Didelphimorphia; family Didelphidae; genus Monodelphis; species Monodelphis domestica. The sequence continues at coordinate 123,616,637 of NC_077233.1, read as the reverse complement.
ATAATGTATAATGCTATAAATGTAGTACTTAAAAGCATTATTTAATGCAGGGTGGCATTTGAATGAACCTATTTGGAAAAGGCCTGTTTTAATAAGTTATCCATCTTAAAGCAGAAACAATGGCTGGTATTAAAAGTTAAACTTTTGGTTTAACCCTTTAAATCACTTTTTTTCTCATTTTATACTTGAGTTGAAATAATTATAGCAGGGTCAACTACTTAGTGTATATTATTAAAATAAAATAATGGAATCAAGGGAAAGGTAACAGGAATATTATGTCAGTTTATTGAAGGATATATGACAATAATCCACATTTTGGGGAAGGGGAAGGGGACATAGAGTGATATGTAAATGGTGATTTAGCAGAATTATATGAACATTAAATAAACCCCCAAACACTTATGTTATTTTAAATGTAAGTCAAAATGATAAAATATCTTACTGATAGAAATGGAAGTTTAAATTATGATAGGAACAGGAATATACAGTAAATTCTTTGGAATGACCAGTCTTTGAGAAACTCATGTAAGGAAGTATTGATAAAAATCTATCTTCCCTTTGACTTCTCAAGCACATTAGGCTAATTCCAGAAATAAATCAAGGTAATTGGCAAGTTAACCTCTCATTCTTGTACAGAAGTCATCTATAGCCTTGAGTTTAACTGTTTTCTTTCTCCTTGCCTTTAGATTGTCCTTTAGTGATATTGTATTTATGACACAACATGGAGCATTTCTCTAGTATTTGAAAATTTCTCTCAAAATAATTCATTTTATAAATTGTTATACCAAAGATTAAATAGAATAATTTTAATTCTTTTAACATGTATTCTTTTCTTCAGTAAGGTATATTAAGTCACTCATTTGATAGGTTTGCAATTTTAATATTATTTGTCCAGGAGTTATTTGTTTTCAGGGTGGGATGGAGCTTTGGAAATGATCAGATACAAAAGGAAAAAAGATTTATTTTGATCCATTTCATTCTATCCTTTTCTGCACAGAGCAGTTTTGAGACAGCTTATACACTTTGTTACAAAAAAGACCACAGTATACTTTGTGTCTTTTTAATAGAGATTATGATTTTATGTTATAATTGGAGTTCTAAAATGGAAAATATTTTTAAAAATCATGGAATTTATCAGTGAGGGCAGTAACTTTAAGGTTGGTGATATTATTTGGAAAGAAATAAGACAATTAATAATTTATATATTTTAAAAATGTAAAAATCTGCTTATATGTATTAACTGAAAATATTTCTTTTATTGGTAAATTGTATGTGTGTGTGTGTGTGTGTGCCTCAAGTGTATATTCTGACAAACTCAACAAATTCTTATCTTTTTCAATTTTGAGGGAGAAATAGTGGCAGTTGCAGAGCCTAGAAATGTGAATTTGACTCTAGGTTCTACCATTTCATTCTCTTGGGCCTCTCCTTCTTTTCTGGAAAATGAAGGACTTGGACTATATGGTTTCTGACATCTCTTCTGACTACATACTTTTCCAGTCTAAGGAATATGGATTTTGTTTCCATGTATATGTCACTGCTATCTGAAGATAAATCTTGGTTATTTTAGATTATGTCTATACAATGTCAAAATAATAAATCAGGTAACCTATTTTAATTGAATAATTTGGTGTATGTGGTTTTTTTTTTTTCATTATTGGTAAGTTGTATTGGAATAGCATCAATAGTACCTTATATCAATTTGTAAGTACCTCTTGACCCACAAAGAAATTTACATGCATGCTGAAAACTTTTATTTAAAGGCATTTGGTTAAAACAAAATTCATGTAAATAACTTTTATGGTTAAAAATCAATTTGCTTTGCTTAAATATTGTTCTCATAGCTAAGCAAAGAGGGGACTTTCCCCCATAATTTATTTTGCTCTGTTTACTCTTTTGTTCCAACCTCCAAAATTACCCATGATGGTCTAAACAGGACCAGGTTCTTCAAGATGCAAATGCCATTCTTTTGGAGTATAATAAGAATATAAATGAATTTACTTACATAGTGAATTTTCCATACAAAACTGAAAGCTATAAAACAAGCCTGCTAAATGATAGGGATAGATGCTGGGTATGTGATTTTATTCTCCTTTATTTATGTGTTTATTTCTTCTCTCAATCTAATATTCTAAGAAAGTTGTCTGATGCACTGGGAAGGTAAATGACTTCTTCAATATAACTCAGAGGGTCTGCATCAGAGGTGGGACTTGAACTCCATTCTTTGTCACCAAGGTCAATTGTTTATTCACTTTGCTGTACTGCTGCCACCAATGTTCTATTGTACTTCACAGTTTACCAAGTACTTTCTTCCAAAAGTTCCATTGGCTAGCATGAATTTTTTTTCATTTTATTTGACATTTGAGAAGTCATGTGACCTGCTCAAGGCCATATATGCAGTATCACAGACAGGACTTAACTACTTTTGTATTTTGGTATATTTCAAGATATAGTTTGGAATTAGGTATCTCCTCTTTAGTGGTAGCTTTTGGATTTGATCCAAACACTGATATACCCTTATAAAATCCAAATTAACATTTTAGATTACTTTTTATTATGATTCTCTATCTTTCAATCCACCCTCTCATATTCTCTATAGTATTACATTCTGGAACATGACTTTCAGAACAAAATGTGAAGGTTAAGAAATCAGGATCTTAGTCCTAGGATCATATATTAGAATTGGAAGAGACCTATGAGGTTATCTGGAATACTCAGAAGAATAATCCATTTGTAATTTGATAAATAAATTGAATAGCAATCATTAAGATTTGAAGAGTAAACTGAAGAAAAGGCTAAGGGAGCAGGAAAGTAATGCAGAAAATTGCCTCTAAATTTATGCAGTGTAGAGAAAATAACAATAAAGACACATAAATTTACTAGAAAAAACTCCACAAAAGCAGTCAGCAATAAAATCTGATGTCTCAAACACAAATATAAAAATGCTTGAAGTATAGGTAAATAAACAAAGTGAATGAGAAATACTAATGCAAGGGGTCAAATTTGATATAGATAGCACTGAGAATTGGAAGGATAAGAACTCTGATTAGAATATGACTCCAAAAAATAACATTTAAAAGAACAGAATGGGTAAGAGTGAGAGGCTGCAACAATAAAAAGAGACTTATTCATGTTAGGAAATTCAGCAACTAGAATTTTGTGTGAAGTAGACAAGGTTTAGATGATCAACCAAGAATGAAAAATAAGTTATATTATCATCAAAGTATACTAGAAATAGAAAGAAGAAATGATGAATAGAGAAAACACTTCCTTGGTTAGAGGCATGTCATAGTAATAATGGGGGATTTACATTTATTTAGATATCTCCTGGAGCCCTCTCACAAAATCAGAGCATGCAATATTTTTTTAACTTGGGGTTTTGATAATTTTATCGTTCAAAGGGTAGACAAAGTAATGAATGAGAAAATTTGAGATTTTGGACTTTAAAATGAAAAGAATATTATAGGGCAGGTAATTGAAATGGTTAGTTTACTTTAGAATTTGTTGTGGAAGAAAGGAAAGTGAGGCAAAGTCTGGAATGCCTTCTAGATTTTGGGTAAGAAGATTTAAAAATGTACTGAGAAAAGGTAGGCAGGATTATAGAGCCTAAAATTCCATGAGAAAACACAGTCCAGGAGCAACAAAAAGCTTTCTAGAATAAGATTCTGAAGGCATAAAAAACAAATAAACTAAGAAGGAAGTAGTAATCTAAAGATATGACTAAACAGCGAGCTTGTGTGCCATATTACATTTTATAAAGAAACACATAGGGGCGGCTTTGTAGCATAGTGGATAGAGAACCAGGCCTGGAGTTGGGAGGACCTGGGTTCACATCTGACCTCAGACATTTCCCATCTGTGTGAGCTTGAGCAAGTCACTTAACTCCAAATTCCCTAGAAATTAGATAGAAAGTAGGAGTTAAAAAGAAAAAAAAGGAAGGAAAGAAGCACTAAAACATAAAAAAGAAGAAGAGGAAACAGAAAATCCAACAGTGGGCAAGAAAAATGCAAAAGCATGGCAGAGTTCTATAATTATAGTTTCATAAATGGCTAAGTTCAAAGAGAGATGAGGCTAAAGAGGAATTCTAAGATAACAAAAGGGTTAGTTTTAATTTTTTTTCCTTTTAAAGAAACAATATTAGGGATAGAGGATTAAGGGAGAGGATTGATCCTGTTACTGTTCAGTCACTGTCAGTGATCTTTGAGGGATCCTGAAAAATTCATAAGGATTTGAGAAAAGCAAGTGGTCCAGTTTTCAAAAGAGAGAAGAGAATGAAATTTGCAAACATTTAACTTGGGATCTTGACTTTGATTTCTAAAAAAATTCTATAATATTTTATTGAATGGGGTTCTTGGTTATCTTGGATAAAAACAAGATTATAAATAAACACAGCTTTTTAAAAAATCAAGAACATGTTATGCTAGACTAACATTATTTCCCTTTTTTATCTCCAGAATTACTTGACCAGGAGAATCCATTATTTGTAGTATACTCAGATTTTTAGCATAACATTTGGTGAAGTTTTTCATATTATTTTTGCAGACTAGACAGAGAAAGGTGAGTTAGATGACAGGAAGTTAAGGGGATTTGGAACCAGTCAAACAGCTGTCCCCCAAAACTAATCATTAGGGCCTCCACATCCATTTCAAAGGAGGTCTGTAGTGGAGTGAATGCTCCAAAGAAGTTTACTTGGTCCTATGCTGTTTAACATCTTGATCAGTTACTTAGACAAAAACATAGATCACATGATTATCAAGTTGGCAAATGGCACAAAGCTACAAGGGATAGTGAATATATTGATGCTAGAGTTAGCACTCAAAAAGATATCAATAATCCAGAATAGTGAACTGTATCTAATATGATATATAAGACTTTATACAAAAGATCTTATTTTGAATGCTTAGATTTCACAAATTCTTTTTCTCAAGTATAAGATAAAGAAGATATGGTTACAGAGAAGTTCATCTGAAAAAACTGGGTTTATTCTTCTATCACAACTCATGACAATAGTGTGATCTGACAACCATAAAAGCTAATTTGATTTTTAGCTGTATTAAGATAAATATTGTATCCAGCACTAATGAGACGAGAGAGTCTTAATGCATTCTGGACTGATCAAACCACCTCCAGGGTATTTTATTCAATTCTGAGAGCCATATTACGTGAAAGAAATTTGCAGTCTGGGCACTTTTTGGAGGAGGTAGGACAGGCTGGTGAAAGTTTTGAGATTTTTCCATGTGAACATGAGTAGAAAGAAATGAGATTATTCTATGAAAGCAATAGCAATAATATCTAGCTTTTATATAGTACATTAATGTTTGAAAATCACTTTATAAATATTATTTGCTATGTGATTCTAGGCAAGTTACTTATCCTTTGTGCCTCACTTTACTGAACTATGAAATGGAGTAATAACAGCATCCATCTAGGACTTCTTCAAGGATCAAATTGTTAAAGCATTTAGCAAACTGCTTGGCACATAGAAGGCATTTGATAAACTCTCATTGCCTTTTTTTCCTTTATTTCCTCAGTCCCAAACATCTAGATGACTGCAAAAAAGTAAAAAAAGAGGAAATTTCTTCAAAAAAATTAAACTAGTTATTTTTTATGGTGGATGCCAAAAGTAAAGAATGACTAACTCATAATATTTTTTGTGGTTGATCAGTAGTTAATACAAAATTGAAGTTGAACTCACATTTAAGTTAATTGTATAATTTTTTCCTTCATCCATTACTTAGATATATTTAATCATCTGAGAATGAGTATCTGGTATGTTTGGCCTCCAAAATGGTATTTATACAAGCAAGCATTTTCCAACTCTTCTGTCATTGGGGTCAAATAATATTTTATACTTTGTTATTATTTCTCTGTGGAATCTAGTGTGCTATGGAACAAACTGATGAAGAGTGTGTGTGAGATTCTTTGTCTTTTTGCTTAGCTGATCCATGTCCCACATCCTCATATCTGTTCCTTTGCTTGAAGGATAGTATTTGGAGTATACTAGGGAGGACAGTACATGGAATAAAAATATAGCAAAGCCTAACCAGGACTGAATGTTTCTGATTTTAGCCTGTATGTTATCTCTTTACATCTATTCCCCTTAATCTGGATCTCATTAGATCAGGTTCAGACCTGGAGATTTTCCCCCCTTCTTTCTTTGAGGGAAGGAGGGCAATTTGAATGAGCTTTAGGCATAAATGAATATTGGAAGGATCTATTATTGAATTGTCATGAGAATCTTGCCACAAGTCCAATGAGTAATAAATTTTTGACAAAGTGGGATTAAAGAATATAGATTTAGAGGGAGAAGGAAATTTAGAGGTCACTGAGACCAATCTCTTCATTTTATAGATGAAGAGACAGCACAAAGAATTTAAGAGACTTGTAAAGTGTCATGGAGTAAGGCAGAATACGAATGTGGGTCTTCTTGATTCAAATCCAACGCTTTATGCCCTATATCACACTTCCTAAATTCCAAGGGGCAGTTGTCTGAGTCATACAGAGATATAGTAACTTGACTTATGGACACAGAGCTTTAAGTCCTAGTTTGTGTGTGTGTGTCGACACACATCCAAATATATACACTTATATATTAAGTACACATTTAATGTGTCATATAAGATATGAATAATAATATGTATACATACATATGCACATGTGTATATTTTAGGGGATCTTTGGACTTGGATAGAAAAAATTACATGAGGGTAGCTAAGTGGTTTGGTAAATCAAGAGCCAGGACTAGAGACTGATGGTCCTGGATTCACATCTGGACTCAGACACTTCCTAGCTAGCTATGTGATTCTGGGAAAGTCACTTAACCCCCATTGCCTAGCTCCTACCATTCTCCTGCTTTGAAACCAATATACAGTATTGATTCTTAGACTAAAGGTAAGGGTTTAAACATATATATATATATATATATATATATGTATACATATATATCTTTTTACTATATAAATGAAATCTGATGTTTATTTCAATTATTAAAAAAGCAATATTTTGAAAAGGAATCTTTAGGATTCACGTGACTACAATAGCTGCTATAAGGACAATTTGCTAAAATCAAGTCCTAAAGACACTCAGCTTTTGAATATATACTATTGAAAATAAGAAAATGAAACTGTCTGGTAAGATTGGGCTAAGTTTTGATGAAAATAGAAAAAGGGAATTCTATAAGTTAGAACAAGTTAAGTTTGAGGTGAGGCTACTGTTAGAAATATCTTTTAGACAGCTGAAAATATATCCTTTCTTGAGTAAGAGTTCAAGAAGGGAGATTAGAAAATTGTCAGCATAGAGTGATTATTTAAAACCATGATAATTGATGAGCTCTCCAAAGAATTCAGACAACTTAGCCTTGAGCCTTGAGAAAAGCTTGCATTTATGGATAGAAGGAGGAGGAAGAGTTGGCTAATGAGACAGAGAAATAAGATTGGAAAACTAGGTAGAGTATTATGATAATATTGTGCCACGAGAATAAAGGGGATGTTTTCAAGGAGGGGTAAAGTACCAAATACAACAGTACTTTGAGCAGAGTACAGGAGAAACCAGGTACAATGCAGGGAACTGAATTCTGAAGAAAATTATTGATATATTTGTATATTTTCATTATATTGCATATTGTTAGTATATTCCTTGTTAAAAGTCCTTCTCTGATGTCTCACGATGACCTGGCGATGACCCTGAATTCTCTTCATGGCGGCAGAGTAATGCATTTTTCAGACCTAGCAACTCAGGAAGAATATCTACTAAGTGGAGGATCTATTATCTGTTTTGGCACAGAGAGGTCGCATACTGGCAACATCACCAATCATCAAAGCATTGGAGGATATGCATTCATTCCACTATATGGCGTTTTCATTGGTATGTGAAGAGGCTCAACCAAAGGCAGCAATGAGTGTACTTGTTATCTCCTTTGACTCATAGTACATCAATCATAAGAATTTTGACTGAGGAATAGACTGCCGGATTTAGAGTAGTCATAATCATAAGTACTAGCTCAGAGATTTCATTAATGTTCATTATTTGGGGTCAGGAGAACAAAGGGGTTCAATTAATGCATATCCTTGTCAATGCGACCTAATGTTTTCACTGGCAGACATAAAATATTAAAGTATCAGTTCCTCTTGGTGATAAGAAATGGGAAGAAATGATTTCTTCTTTTAATTGACATAAAAATCATGTAGCAGAGTAATCCCCATACTGTCAGTGAGATTAGTTTTATGAATTAAACACACACACTCTTTAGAAATTCTTGCAAACATAGTATTCTAAATGAAATAAAATTTCATTTTCTATATCTTTAAAGTATAGAATATGTGAGAACAAAATTCTAATTTTTTTGTAGCTAATTTTTTTTCAAATCAGGAAAACCAGCTTCCTCAAGAAATTGATATTTATGGGCTAAGATCCAGAAACCCAAATACAAATCTAGCCTCTATCACTAACTAACTGTTTGGCTTTAGACAGGTCATTTTACTTTTCTGGACTTGGTTTCTTCATTTGGAAAATGAGATGACCTCCAAGTTTCCTTTAAGTTTAAAAAGAAATTTCCCTGATTCTAAAAGACAGGGAAATAATGTGCATGAAATCTCAAGTGTTTAAAAAGAGATAACCCTTTTGCGGAGATTAGTATTGAATCTCACTTAGAATGTAAGCAGTTTTATTTTATTTTTTGCTTGCCAGACAGATGAAGTACTCCCTAGAGTGTAAGAGGATTAATTCCAGAAAGGCATAGAAACCCTGCTAATAATAAGAGCTGTTAGAAAAATTAGAAACTCTATTTGATTTAAAAGAATTTTATCACTAATGTGAATTTATTTTGAATTTTATTTAAAAAAACTTAAAGTATCAATTTATAATAAGTAAAAATGAAATTAATTTAGAGAAAAATGAGCTATATGAATACAAATAGGTCAATTTACATAGTGTTTGCAATTTCCAAGGTTTCTTCCTTGCAACAATTCTATGAGGGAGGCCAACAAGCATTCATGTGATCACAAGTATTATTATTCTCATTTTGAAAAACTGAGACTGAGAGGTCAGTGATTTGTCATTGATTACATATAGAGGAAATCTCAGAATTGAGACCTGAAATTATTTCTTTTGACCCTAAGTCCAGTGTTGTTTTTGCTTAATCACGTTGTTTCTCAAAATACAAATTCTTATTATAATAATTCAGCTTTTTTGATCACTTGGACAAGGTTGATCTGAAGTTTACCACCAAATTATCTTGAAAAAACATATTTGCTAAATAAATTTAGCAGTATGAATAAAATTGAAAAGATCCATTTTCATGGACTTTTAAGCACTATGAACCAAATTAGATCCCCAAAAGATAGCTACGTATGTGGCGTTTTATTGATTTGTTTCTCTACTACATGAAAGTGAAAGTAATAAACCAGGATTTCTTTAAAACCAACCATCATTCAGAGTCTCACTCATTCAGACTGACCCCAATTAGTGAGGTTTCACTTTAATGGAAACACAATGCAATGCAAATGAAAACAATTTTAAACATCCAATTAAACAGCTAACTTCTATTTTACCTACCTAATATATCAAACTATGTGTTTACTTTATTGTGAATTTCTCTGAGATATTCAGTGCCTGAGAGTCATAATCATGATGATTAGATGGCATATTGAAAAGCCTAGCCGAGTCATTTCTAACCATGAAAATCTATGAGTTATTGCATATCTCATCATTTTTAATTTCTTCTACATTTTGATTGGCTAATAGCAAACATTTACATAGGCCAAAGTTTAAAGTACCTCCTAGCAATTTCTATTTTAAAGATGGAGGATATTAAATTGAATCCATTATTCGAATCATACATATTGAGGCTGATTGAAAATACTAAAGTTGTTAGGGTAGAGAATTCAAGTACCCAAGATTGAGCATATTTCCATAAAATTGAGAGGCCTTTATAGTTTTTGATGTTATCATCTTTTAGATTCTTTTTCTTTTTTTCTTTTTTAAAAATTTTATTTAATTGATTAGTTTAGAGCATTTTCCCAGAATTACAAAAATTACGTTCTTTCCCTACCCTCCCCCCAACCCCCTGCCATATGTGAAACACAATTCCACTGGGTTTTACATGTGTCTTTGGTCAAGACCTATTTCCATATTATTGATATTTGCATTAGGGTGATCATTTGGAGTTTATATCCCCAATCATATCCTCTTCGACCCATGTGATCAAGCAATTGTTTTTCTTCTGGGTTTCTGCTCCCACAGATATTCCTCTGAATGTGGATAGTGTTCTTTCTCATAACTCCCTCAGAGATGTCTTGGATCATTGGATTGTTGCTATTAGAGAAGTCCATTACATCTGATTGTGCCACAGTGTATCAGTCTCTGTGTACAATGTTTTACTAGTTCTGCTCCTCTCACTCTTCATCAATTACTGGAGGTCATTCCAGTTCACATGGAATTCCTCCAGTTCATTATTCCTTTGAGTACAATAGTATTCCATCACCAACAGATACCACAATTTGTTCAGCCATTCCCCAATCATAGAGTATCCCCTCATGTTCCAATATTTTTGCCACCTAGATTCTCTTTTTCAACTATTTCCACTTCTTCATTTAATACTTTAATAGATGTGATCTCCTTGATAAAGATTTCACACACACCCCACCAATAGTATAAATAGCAAATCATCTCTATATTCTAATTCTTTGCTATTCTTATTTTTGTTTTTCCCATAAATACTTCCACAGAAGACCTGTCTATTGCTTTTTAGTTTATGGGTAGAGTAGAGGATATCAATCTGTGCTTCTTTAATTTCTATTCATAATCAGTTCATCTCCTTTTCTGGTCATATATTTCCTTGATGAAATCTTCTAAGCTTTGTTTTATGTACAAATGGTTATTGGTCATGATGCATCCCTCACAGTTGGCAAAATTATTTCCTTCTATTGAATCTTGGGTCACATACATTTATCTTGTCAGGAAAATAATTTGTATGTTTTGGCCAAAATTTAAATTTTGAGTAAATCAGATTAAAAGGGAGCTATAAAACTCTGTATTAAACTAATGACAAATTGATCTAAAATGCCTCATTATGGTTAAATAATTAAATAATACAAAACCAAAGATGAATTCTAGTTCAATATCACAAATAATGTTGATGCAAAAATTTAAATAAATTTCTAGGAAAAACCCTTACCATAATATAGTAAAACCTTATTAATCACCAAGACTGAATTTATATCATGGATAAAAAGATGGTTCAACATTAAGAAATCAATTAACATAATTAATCATATTAAACAAGTCAAATAACATCAATAAAAAGCTTTTGATACAGGATATTAATAATTCATCAAAAAACCTTTAAAAAGGCATGGATGAATCATGTTTAAAATAACAAGCATATAACTGAAACTAACAGTTTATTTACTAAGATGGACACTATGAATCTTCTCAATAAATTTAGCAATAAAGCAATTTTGTCTGCTTTCACCAGTGCTATCTAATGGAATTCTAGAAATGCAAGAAATAGAAATAAGACCTAAAAATTAAAATAAAGGCATACAATTAGAAAAGAATAGATAAATTATTTTTGATATGGTAATTTACTTAGGAAACTATAGTCAGAAACAAACTAGAAGACAAGAAATTCAATAAATAGGAATACAATAAAATAAATCCACAAATTCAACAGCTTTTCTTTATGACAAAAAAGTATTCAGAAAGAAATAATAGAAAAGGAAATTCTATTTAAAATAAGAATAAATTGCACAAAATATCTGATGGTCTACCAAAAAAGAAAGGCTTGATATAAATACATTATAAAATACTCTTTAAAGAAATAAAAATAGTTTAAATAATTGTGATATATATTGCTTACAGTTGAACCATTCTAATACAATAGAAAATGTAGATAAAATATTATATGAAATATCTTTGATAACTATTTAGAAATGTACAGGATCCATAGGGGATTAACACAATATATAATAATAAAGATTATTCCTCAGTAGATAAGGAGTCAAAGGTTATGCACAAATAGTTTTAAAAAGAATTGCCAACTGTAAAAAACCATAATAAGTATTCTTTCAAATGATTAATGATGACAAAAAAGCAACTCAAGAAAACAAGTTTTATCTCACATTGGAAATTTAGCAAATATGACAAAACAGAAATAGTAAATATTGGAAAAACTGCAAGAAGATTGGCACTCTAATATACTGTTAGAGGACCTGTGAACTGGCTCAATCTTTCTGGAAACTAATTTCTAATGATACTGAGAAGGCAAAATGTCTATGCCATTGACCCGGAGATTCTATTCTTAAGTAGATAGCTCATGAAAGTCTAGGAAAGAAAAGAAATTCCCTATATATAACAAAATATGTACAGCATTTTGTTAACTTGAAAAGAAGAAACCAAGTCATTGACAATGGATTCAGAAATATCTAGACTAAACAAATTTTGGCACATAAAAGTGTTGGAACAAGACTTGGCTACAATAACTAAGGAATATGAATGGTTCATAGAAGCATGAAAAAACTTTTATTAACTGACAAAAAGTGAAGTCAACAGAGTCAAGAAAATAATGAACTTAATGCAAATGAAAAGAAGAAAAATGGCAAGGAATATTTTTATGTTCAGATTCCATAGTTCCTTCTCTGGAGGTAGATGAGATTTCCTTTGGAATTGTTTTGGATCACTTTATTGCTATTATTTATTCATAGTTGTTAATCCTACATTATTGCTGTTTCTGTGTATAATGTTCTCTGATTCAAGACCTTTTAAAATATACATATTGATAATTATATTAAAATAAATAAATGATTTCCTTATAATAAAATATAATTTGGGATATAAAAATGTTATTCTGACATGGGTCAATGACCTTCACCAATTTGCCAAAAGAGTAAATTATAAAAAGGTTATGATCCTTTTATCTAAGAAAAATAGTAAACAGAACATTTCTATTCCTCATTTCATCAGGTACAGTATTCACCTATCAGTCTTTGATTGCTTTTTGTCTATATTCAACATTTCTGGGATAAAGGACTGTCCATATCTACTAGAAAGCATAAATGGTGAATAGAGAATAAAGAACTTCTATTCTAGGATCTGATGCCTGTGACCATTTCTTGTCTTCCTTCATTTTGGACCCTACCTGCATGCCATCTCTTCCTAACCTTAGTTAGGGTCCTGTTTTCTTACCCTTCTTACCTATCTATAATCAAAGTACCATTCTGGTCCACTCTTCCTTTCTTTTTGACTTGGAAATGTGTGCTAGCTCTTCTTCAACTTATCTAACATCTCTCCTTTGACTTCATCCTCATCTTTATTTATCTTCAGTGCTTGCTGGACCCTTCCTGTTTAGCTGATCTACCAAGGTTGTTTTGCCTAGACTTTTTACTTTGCCATTTACAACTCAGTGTGATAGTATAGCTAGAATATGTAGCTTAAATGAATATTTTTGGTGAATTTGTTCTAGTATATTATTGTTCTAAATGCCTGTTTTGATTGCCATATACAATGAATTTTTATACCTTTTTTCTTAGCAAACATCTGCCGTATTTCATTTGTCAAATGTTAAAATAGCTAATTAGAAATTTCCCTAGTCACTAATAAAGATTTTGTAAACACACCTAATGCCTTACCCCAGAGCTTAACTTTGAAGAACAGCTCCAGGCAAACATTATAGTTAACTCAGTCTTCTGTGAGAGATTTATTGTGGAATAGAAGTAAATGAAATTGGGAGGAAATTGTATGGTCAAATAGTATGTAGGATGTAACTATATATAATTTCTGAAAGAAAACTGAGATTTTTTTTAAGTTGAGGTCTAGAAAAAGGACCTAAAATTCCTCTTAACCTTCACAGCTAGGGCAGATGATAGCTATATATTATCCACCACCTGTTGAAGTTATAAACACAGAGAAACCTCAGAAACCTATAATACAGGTAAACATTCTTCTGATATGGTCAGCAGTTTCATAATTCAAAGATATCAATTCACAAATAGACATTTCTGAGATTATTTTCTGATTCCATTAAGTATGTTGGTTTTACTTTACTCCGTGAAACTGAAAAGTTGTTAAATTTTGCATTGTTTTTTAATACTATTTTAATATCAGTATATTTTTCAGTGTTATTCAATAGCATATTTTCCCTCTAAAAAGGGCCATATTTAGGGTAAGGCAAAATTTAGAGGACTTTCTATGCTCTGAGCTTCAGTAACTTATTCCTGATAAATCACAGATCAAGTCTAGTGATTTGAGATGTTAAAACAAACAAAATGGCAATAATCCAAAAGAACAAATCATGAAATAGAGTTAACATGAAACTATTCTCATTACATACACCTGAAGCCATTCCATTGATCTACTGGAGTTTCTCCCTCATGGTGCCCCATGATGTTAATTTTAATCTTTACCTTCAGTAACACAGACTTTCCTGTGCCTGGAGTTTTATTTTCTCTGCATAAAGAAGAGGAGGTGATCATGCCATTATTCACACACTGGAAGAACTCTTTGCCCTCAAGAGTTCTCTAATTGGATGTGACTTCCCAGAAACTTTTATTTAAGAAAGTCTTCCATTCATCTCTAGGCTGTACACTGTAATTCCTTTACCATTCTCCAGCAGTCTCTCTTCCCCTTCCCTCCTGTCATTTTCCTTTTTATCTATTGTTTTTTCCCATTCAAATGAGGGGTCTGTCATTCTACTTTTATTGTATCCCCATAGTTTAGCATACCATTTCATCCATAAGCTAGTTGATGGAGTGCCTGAGAAGGAATAGAGGTATTTCAGCAGATTAGGTGCTGGGTAAAGAATGAGGAAAACCTTTGTTCAAATTTAATCTTGGTGACTTATTAGTTCATGTAATCCTGGGCCACTCCAACCTTTATAAGTTTCTATTTCTTCATCTATAAAATAAGAATATTAGATGTACTTAATCATTTTAAGGTCACTTTCACCAGCTAAAGTTTCAGCACTTTCACCAGCTAAATCTGTTGTCCTATGATCTACATCTTATGTATTAATAATTAGAGCTAGCATGTCTATAACTCTTAAATAGGTCTACCATCTTATAATATGTCTTCTCTCTAACCTGGCCTATCTTTAAGATATAGTAAATATGGCAAATATTCTGAACTGAAGATTTCTGAGCTAAGGAAGCCTCTTGTGTGTCAAAAGTTCTGAGCTATGGGTCATAACACAAGACAACTTAGGTCTAGGCAGGGATCTGGAAGGTTTTCAAAGCCTTCAATAGGGTTATTATGCCCATCTGTATGTTTAATACAACCAAAAATCAAATCTTTAGCCTAGATGCTAGTTATGAAGAAAACTGAAATGTCAAAAGTTATAAGACTAATATAAGCATCCCAAATGAATAAAAAGTCTTACTGGAGGATTTCAAATCCCTTCACTTGGCTCCATTTCTTGTTTTGGGTCCTGATGAAATTCCATTGAGGTATGAAAAAACTAATGGTATAACTATGATTTTAGTAATGAAGAAACAAACACTGAGAGTGACTTAGTCATGCCATTATGAAATGATGGGGCCAAGAAAGAAGAAGGTTCTTTTTTATGCAACATTCTTCCCATTTGGTTTTATTTCTTCCCATTAACTAGATTACTATATAAAGGTAAGTCTTGTTTCCTTTATGTGTGTTCCAGGTCATGGAGAATCAGAAGAAGTAATTATTGCACATTGACTTCAAAGCTAAAAATATCCAGGGTATAGTCTCTGCTGGAATGTCTAGTGCAGATCAAAATCATCTTTAATATTGGTTACAAAAATTCAGCCAAGGTGCGCACAAGTATAAGTCAATCAAAGAGTCTTGCTCTACCAGAGCACAGTCCTTGTTTGCATGCAGTCTGCACTTGCTTCTCTATTCAACCATTCTCACTAAACAGCTTCATTATTGACTCAATCTAAGGAGGAATTCCTGAGGCCAGTCTTGATTCATTCAGCCATCTCTCTCCCCTTTCATTAGTTCATTATTTCATTCACCCATTTATTCTTCCAATATATATTTATTGATCTATGGGAACGACATTAGTCTGAGCACTGTGGAAGATGTATTGCTCCTTCTCTGGGAGAAGGTAAGGCACTTCTGAAAGGTTAAATAACAATACATATTAGTATCTAAATTCTGAGTGACATATTTAAAGGATGATGAGATCTTACATTTGGAGCTAGAAGAGACCACTAAGTCCATCCCCTTCATTTTATAAATGAAAATGTAGCACAGGGGAGCTAAACGAATTACCCAAAGTCACACAGGCAATAAACATTTAGACAAAACCTGAATGAAGGTCCTCTGGTACAGAGTTAAGATTCTTTCCACTGTACCACAGATGATAAGTACTCTACTTGAAGAGATGGAGAGATTAATGTGACTTAAACATTCTCAGGATTACAAATGCCACTAGATCAATTAATATAGTTAAAATATCTATTTTCAACCTATTTTGAGAAAGGCAACTAGGTGGTATAGTGGATAGAGAGCTGGGCCTAGAGGTTAAACTTATTTTCATGAATTCAAATCTGTCCTCAGACATTTATTAGCTGTGTGACCCTGGGAAATTCACTTAACCATATTTGTTTCAATTTTCTCATTTGTAAAATGAGTTGGAGAAGGAAATAGCAAAGTACTTTGGTATCTTTGCCAAAAATATTTGTGTCCCAAACGGGGACACAAATAGTCTGATACAACTCCAACAACTAAACAACACAACAACAGATTATGAGAAAGGCACATTGCCAAAGAATTGATTAGAGGAAGGATTCAGTGCATGATGGAGAAAATAGTAGCTGTGTGACCTCTGTCATGACACAGACTTTCTCTGGATCTCAACTTCTTTCTATGTAAAATGATGGGGAGGGAATATATGTTTCTAAAATTGTCCCAATCTAATTCCAGTGATCCTGTGGACTGGACTTGAGTTGAGTTTTCTAGGAGTGGTAGGATTGACGTTAGGGTAGAGGATTAAAGGAGCATATGATAGCCTAAGAGGAAAGTGATTTAAGTTTAATTGGGAATGTCCTATCTCCAAAACATCATCCCCACACTGCCTGAAATCCTTCATTTAATTTTGTCTCAACCTTTGACATTCTATCAAGGAGAGGATTATCTGAGAAAGTAAGACATTTCAGTCATTTGTAAATGAATTAGTGATATGAATTAGTTTTTAGTTTTGTTTTTTTAATATAGGAAATGTCTTTATTTTTTAAAGGATGGAATGGAATATAAATACCTTACAGAAGATGCAGGGCATGGAATCCAGAAAACAAAATAAATACAACAAGCTATTTCACACTTTGGTTCTGGTATCTTATACAGTAATGAACCTTGGAGTACTCAAATATGGAGGATCCATTTGAATTTATAATACTTTGCAGAAGACTTCAACATTTGGTATTTGTCACAGAATTTTCTTTAACATCCTAGAAGGTAAATTCAGCTTAGTGTCAAGATACATAAAATCACACACACACATACCAACAGGCACAGACCACTAGCTAAATTTCAGTGTTAATCCAGGAAGGTAAAGAGGAGGATGAGGATTAAGGGAAAAACAAAGGGTTCAAATTTGAGACTTTACAGCTGGGCCTTGGATAAGAGGGAAGGAGTCAGTGGCAAAGGAGAGAGGGGTGCCCCCAGATTAGTTGGGGGGTCCAGTGTGAAACAAGAGGATGGCAAGATCTTCCCCAAAGGAGTCTCTATGTCTCTACCTGGTGATATTAATTAGTTTTTTTAATATAGGAAAAATCTTTATTTTTTAAAAACACTTTCTCTGGAGATGAAGGAACCCTTCCCGCCAGCTAACAGTCTAGCCAGGGTGAGATGGTTTTAAGGAGTTTAAGGAGAAGAACACCTCCTTCAGGTAAGTTTATTACTCTCCAAATTGACTTTCTGAAGCCTTGCTATGAGTGTCACCAGAGTAATAAAAGTCAGAGCTACCTAACACAGTGCTAAGATTTGCCAAGCACTTGTACAGATGATCTCATTTGATCCTTAAAACAAGGGAAACTGAGGCTGAGAGATCAAGTGGCTTAAGGGAGGGGAGAAGTTCTTGGAGGAAAAGATGGCAAAGCCAGGCAGAGAGTATAACCTTCTGTGCCAAATGCATCTTTTCCTTGGACTCAAATTTGCTCAGTATTTTCTTGCCCAGGATTGTAATCTGGTAGTTTACATTTCTTGTAAGTCACCAAGCACAGTGTCTGGCACATAGTAAGCACTGACACAGTTCCTTTGCTTCTTCCCTTCATCTATTCCTCTCTTTCTGCCTTCTGGGGAATAGTTGTTTTGATAGAAAGAAAATGAACATTCTAAATAGGGCCTCAATGACTGGTTATTGAAATGAAGGGAGATATAAGGGCAGATCCTGATGGGGCCTTTAAGTTGGGAATTTTTCCAGCTACAGATAAATGGAAGTGAGAAGTGATTTAGGAGGTGAGCAGAGGGTCAACTACAGATTTGCCTTACTTTGGCAGTTCATCAAATAGCTAGATGTGGCACATATGAATGATAAAAATAAACATAAAAATGTGCAGCAATGAAAAAGAACAAACATGGAGAATAGTTCAATTTATGCAGTAGGCTTATGAGCTTCACAGACCAAAGGAACTATGTGATCATCTAATACAGGCTTCTTAGTCTTTGGTCCCAAAGAGTCTGCTGATAGATTTCAGAGAGTTCATGAAATTGAAGGAGGAAAAAAATCACAATAATTTTAATATAATTGTTTCCTTAGAAATTCTGCAGATTTTTTAAGAATTTGGAAATACTATTCTTTTGTGTGCCATAGGCTTCACTTGATTTCCAAAAAGCTGACACAGAAGTTAAGAATGCCTAATCTAGTTATTCTTCCTTCTCTATTTTATCTATGAAGCTCCCGAGTCCCTGAAAAGTAAAATGACTTGCTCAAGGTGTAGATCTTTAGACTTGAATCAGGAAACTTGGGTTCAACTCTTGCCTCAATGACTGGTTGTGTGATCTTGGTCAAGTCATTTATTTAATCTAAACCCAAGTTTTTCATTTGAAAACTGAAAATGTTGGACTTTATGACTTCTAACCTCCTTGCTAACTTCTGATATATGATCTTAAAAGCATTAGAGTGGGGATTTGTAACAAATTTTCTAACTTCCAATTTAATTACAATATGTGGTCTCTCAACTATACATTTTTAAAATTGTGAAATGTACTGATTTGTGGATTCCCTATAGGCACAGATTATATACATACATACACACACACATATATATGTTATATATATATATATATATATATATATAGTGGACCAGGAACCACCTCCTCCCCTCTCAAGGCAAAAAAGAAAATATATATATTGACTTTTTCCTTAGTTTTCTACAGAGCAGGTATTTATGAGATGTTAAACTCACGGACTTATGCTACATGCTGATTTATTGCTATTCATTTGAGTCTGCTAATCCGAGATCAAGTCCAAGGATCCTACCCCAGAGTTCCTCTGGTAAATATGTAACAAGCTGGTGGTGGACTAGGGTAGGGAATATATCCAGCACACATTTTACTTAAAAATCTACATTATTGGGGGTGGCTGAGTGGCTCAGTGGATTGAGAGTCAGGCCCAGAGATGGGAGGTCCTAGGTTCAAATCTGGCCTCAGACATTTCCCAGTTGTGTGACCCTGGGCAAGTCACTTAACTCCCATTGCCTAGCCCTGACCACTCTTCTGCCTTGGAACCAATACACAGTATTTATTGCAAGATAGAAGGTAAGGGTTTAAAAAAATCTATATTATTAAAAATTTCTTAATTCTAAATATAAACAAACACCCCTACCCCGCAATAAATTTAGTCCTGTTTTTAAGTGATTGCTATTTCTAAGGTGTAAATGCCCACACTAAAAATTTAACAATCAGCTAAAAAGCCAATTTAGGTAGATCACTGGGTATTTAGGTGCATCACTGGGTATAAGATATTCAAAGCTGGCTTTTATTGTACAATACTATATCCTAATGATTTTCAGTTGGTCTTTGAGCAAAGCAACATATAGTGTGACCTCTGATTTAGGGAACTTAGGTGGCCTTGAGGAGAGAGTTACAGGCCTAGATTTTGAGTTTTCAATATGGCTTTGTTTAGTGACTATATGACCCTGGGTAAGTCACTTAAACCTGATAGCCTCAGTTCATCTGTAAAATGAGCTGGGGAAGGAAATGGTAAACCACTTCAGTATTGATTCAACAGAGTATGAAATAACTGAACGAGAAAATGTTTTTATTATGGATTTTAATTTTTGGAAATGAAGAGTTGATTCCATTTGCTATATGAAATGTCTCTTTCTAGACATGGATAGGATAAACTTATACCTGAAAGCAAAAAATCAACAAAATTACACTTCTTACGGATGTACTAATGTAACTGTGAAATATTTTGACAGTCTCTAATAATCAGTATTCCTATTTTGTTCCTCAAATATGCCTAGTGGATTCCATAGAGCAAATAATACATGTAGAAAAGAATGTTGTTAATGTAGAAGAATACTGAAGAGATAGATCACGGATGATGAAATATTCATTCATTGATTCATTCACTCAGCAAACAATAGGTTCACACAATGTGTAGAATAGGATCCTAGAAACTGGGGAGATAGAAAGTTAATATAAATGATCACCCTAAAATATATAGGAATGAAAATATTGCAAAAGGATAAATGATTAGAAAAATAGAAATAAGCAGTGCATTCTGAATATTGCTTTCTCACACAATGAAAAATAAGCCTTGGAGAATGGATTCAAGTACCCTTTAGCTGCATACTAAGTACTTGGGAGATAAAAAATGTGATTGTGAAAACTAGTCAAAAGCCCTGGAAGACTGCCTTTGGGTCCTGGCTAAATTCAATTAAAGTCAATTTAACCAATATTTATTGAATGGCTTCTTTAGGGAAGCATTGTACTAAATGATGGGAATAAGTCCCAATTTAATAGGATTTGTGATTTTATCTAAGTATGAGGTCCTTTGATGATGTTAAGGCAGTTTTTTAAATTAATTTCTCCTTTTTTATATTTAAGAGGAAAAGAAGCAATAATATTTTTCAGTAAGAGACCCCCTGCTGTGCTGCTTGTTAGTTGGAGACCCTTTGCTGAGCAGGTTGGCAGTTGGGGACAGAAGGGTATGACTGAGTGTGTTTTGTAAGCTGCAGACTATTGGAAAGGGCTTTTTGTCCCTAGGTCCCTGGAGAGAGGAATGTGTGTGGTTTGCTCTCTCTGGGACTATGAGGAGAATGAGAAACAGATTTAAGACCTAAACAGCCTTATTGATTATGGATTAACTTATATAGATAAGGTAGATAGATAGTGGTTATATTATTAGATAATGAGAATAAGAGAGTATGTGAGAGCTTCAGACTAGCAGAAGATACTACCCTCTGAGGCAAATAGATGTAGGGTTTTCTAGAAAAATTTAGTTAGGATTGGGATCTTGATTATAGTTATAATTTATTATGAGATTACTTTCACTTTCCCCCCTTCCTATTTCCTATCCATATTTCCCAATAATAAACTAAGTGTTTTGCATTTAATAAACTTCGTACTGACTTTTGATCAAATTCTTGCCCACCAAAATTTAACCCTTCACAATGAGGTAGATCATAACTCCTCCATGTTTGCCTATTCTTTGTGATTCTTGTCTATATTCTTCCTAAAGTTCATCAGCCATCCACTCAAAAACTCTGCAAGTTTTTCTTTGCCTTTTCCTTATATTCAGGAAGTAACCATTGGAACATTTTGGCTGTGTATGTCATCTCTCACTCTTTCCCTATGAATAGCTTATTTTCTCTCCCTGTAATAAAATGCCTTGATGACATCTTTCTCTCCTATTCAAAATTCCTTATTTGTTCTTTATGGTAGTCTCCTCATATCTACCATCTACTTCTCCATTGGCCTCTATGGGATATTATTACTATTATCACTACTTTTGCTGCTGCTGCTGCTGTTGCTGTTGCTGCTGCTATTAATAACTTTCATTTATATGGTACCCTAAGGAATAGGTATTAAATTCCCTACAGGTGACCTGTCAAACTAGAGTGACCTTAAACAGGTGAGAAATGTTTAACAAAATAAAAATATATAGTACAACACAGATTATGTTAATTATTATTTTTAAATGACTATGCAGCATAGATAATACCTTAGCATATACCAAAGTAAAGTCAAACTGGATGCATGATTTAGAAATAAAGAGTGAAACCATCAATAAATTAGACAAAGCAAAAAAGAGATAGCTTATCTTATCTATGGTGTGACAAGGAAATCACTTTAAAAGACTAATATATATTAATTTAAGGTCACCAAGGAATTCAGCTATGTAATTCCTAAATGAAAACTCAAGTCAGCAGTCAACCCTTTATGGAGTTTAATTACAAACAGGAGGAAGAAAGGTATTAGAGAGAGAGAGAGAGAGGGAGAGAGAAAGGGGAAAGAAGGGAATAGGGCTTAAATACCCCTTCTGTTTAGGCTGGGCCAAAAGGCCCAAGCCCTTAGATAGCTGAGGCAAAGAAAAGAGATCAGTCCCTATCACTCACATGACCAAAATGGAGAAACAGTCTCAGGGGCCTCCACCTCCAGCTTCCTTCAGAGCCAGCTTCTCAGAGCACAACCTCTCAAAGCAAAACCTCTCCAACCAACCCACCAGTCCTCAGACCCTGCTATCTTTAAGGAAACCATCCAAGTTCCCTCCCCTCAGTTCTCACATCTACCAATCACTGTCCATGTCTTCCCTGTGCCAATGGTGGCTCTAGCTTAACCCAGGACCACCCAGAGGTCTGTGGCTTTGCACATGTCTGTTGAAGGTCATATTCTCAAATAATTAAATCTTGATCCTTTGCTACAGCCCTTCCTAAATCCTGTTACCCTGAGTAGGGTGGAGATTGGAATAATTACATTTTGATCTATGCTGCAGCCCTTTCCATTGTTCAGCAAAAGGTTTCTGTCCTAAAGTAATCTTAAGAAGGGAGGAGGAGGAACCTCCCTTGCCAATGGGGTTCACTTTCCAATAGAGTTCCCACTATCAGTATGAAATTCCCTACAAGCATGAAACCTTCCAATGGTGAAATTTCCAACATTCACAAGTCTAAGAAATTTTAAGGTTTACAATGGATAAATCTATATGGAGACTGTAAGGATCTGTTTCTAGTTGAACTTGACACCATTGCTCTAAAGTTTCCAAAGCATTTTATATATGTTAATTCAAGTATACCTCTGTAGAATACTGAGGGTAGGTGCTATTATTATGCCCATTTTTCCAATAAGGAAAGAGGTGAGACAAGTGAAGTGACTTATTCTGGGTAACACTTCTAGTAACTGAGGCAAGATTTAAATTCAGATCTTCCTGATTCTAAGTCCTGAAATGTATCCATTTAACCACTCAGCTTCCTCATCTTCTTTAGAGGCAGTGTTCCTTTATATCTCCTTTGCATACTGCATCATTCTCAAAATATTAGTATTAAATGTTGAATCCTTGCTCATGTGAAGATTAAATTAACTCTCCCCTGCCCATTTTTAGATTTAATCACCAGAATCATATACTCCCCACTTACACGTGAGTGGAGGAGGTCTGTGACCCATGTTTGAAATAGTGGGTGACAAATCAATCGGCTTACTGCCTCCTGGGCAGTCCTAAGCAAAGATTTAGCTGTAATTGATACACTTAAAATGGAAGAAAGTCACTGGAAGTGATTAAAAGAAATGGTTTTTAAAAATGCCAAGAACTTCCAGTGAAAAGGCTTTTCAGGCTTTCATCTTCAACATGACTTTTGGCAAGCTCTGACTGAGGATCCCAGATGACTTCTACTTTCCTTAAAACTACCAGGTGGGGTGAGTGAAAGGCTGATTCCTTTCCTGGATTTTCTGAAGGGATTAGCCTCAGGAGATACCTACCCTCTTGAGAGAGGCTTCCTGCATGTCTAGGTCCTTAGGTGAAGGCTGAGGCCCCTCTGTATAAGGACTAATTAATCCTGCCTGGGTTGAGCCAGGGGTCGGAGCAAAATACTTAGTGTGTAGGCTAGATAGCTTACCCTATCCTCTCTCTAATTTTCTTACTTTCACTCTTTCCATATTTTGTAAATAAATTGTTAAAATAAATCTCTTTGGAATTTGACTAAATTCCTGGTGACCCTACTCCTAAATAATCCAGTCCAACTTTTTATACTAACCCTTTACATTTTACACTTTACACTTAGTGGGTCAGTAAAAAAAACCTTTTAAATTACCCAAAACTAATATAGGCAGGTCTTTTTTCCATTAAATTACAGGTCCATTTGATAGTCCATCTGTATTGTTTGAGAAACGAAGGCAGCAATCCTTCTATCCTTAATGCATGTTGAAATCTGAACAATATATATTTGTTGTTGGTCCTTCTTGAGTGAATGAATGACTTCTAAGGGATTACAGAATTTTTCCAGAAAGTTCTTCAATAGTCTAGATCTTGTTATAATTAGTAAATGTTTGTAGTATACACAAAGAGAATCATCTGGATGATCTCACTATGTACTAGGAATTCCTCTTGAACTTGGTCTCCATCTATGCTGGATTTCCTCTATCACAGTGGCTAATTCCTTTTGGTGAGCATAAATCTCTTCATTTTATGGCTTGCCTTATGTTTATTATCAGTCATAGAATAGCAATGTTTCTCTTGCTGCATCTCTTAGAAACTTGGATGATTAAAATTCATGAATACAGAGAGAAAATGAGAATATGATGGTTGGCACAAATTTCTGAAGGAAATATGAGCTGTGCCATGCCACTAGTCTTCCATGTAATACTGGTTAAGAGAATTTCCCTCTTTGAGTCTCACTTTCCTCCTGTGTAAAATGAAGACTTTACTAGATAAAGTCTCAAATCCTCTACAGCTCTGACATTCTTTGATTCTCTGATTCTACTTTCCAAGTCAAGGGAAAGAATTGCTGGAGAGTATTAAATGGTAACTAGTGGTGAAAGGCCAAGTTCAAAATATGTGAAGATTGGATATAGTAAATGGGAATGTTTATCCTGGAATAGTGAAAGCATGGGGAAAGAAAGTGGACAAATTTTTCAAAGGTCGTCAAATGGGGAAAATATATATTTGTTCTGTTTGTCTGCAGAAATCATATCCAGGAGCATTATATAAAAGTAGGAAAGAAACAATTTTAGGTTTGATGTCAGAAAAAAATTGAAAGAGAACACTTTGGAGGACTTCTGTGTAAATATGGCTGCAGTATAGACCCAGGACTCTTCCTCTCCTCACCAACTACTGATATAGATTACTTAAAAAGCCTCCCCCAAAAGAAACAAATTCATATGAATGAAGGGACATTTCAGTAGGGCATAGCATTGAAGGCATGTGGGATTTGGGCATTTCCACAATATAAGGGGGTGAAATTGCTTCCACCAAGATATGAGCTAATCAACCCTCCCCCAGTCAGAGCCAGTTTGCTAGAATCAGTGAGTAGTGAGGGGCACCTCTAGAGCAATAAAGGGGCACCGCTAGGTCCTTGGCAGCTGACTAAGACCACTAAAGACCTAACTCTAAGGGCAGATAATCTTGAGACCCCAGAAGGCTGAAGAACTCAGACCTTGGACTCTCTTGTAGAGATAGCTCAGAGAAGGGCAGTGAACAGTAGAAGCTGCAGAGACATGAGAGGTGGCCTCAGGCAAAATCTGTGCTCCTTAGCTCCATCCACAGAGAACCTGCTCTTCCCCTCAGACTCCTGACTAGAAAGGGAAGGAAAAACCACCACTGTGATGGCAAACAACATCCAGGAAAAACAGCTTCCCAACACCAAGAAAAACAAGAAGACATTGACCCTGGATAATTTTTATGTAGGAAAATTCCAGAACACAGAAGAAATAGCAGAAGGGGACATACACATAAATGCACATAATCCTTCTGAAAAATGGAAATTGGCCACAAGCTCTTGAAGAATTTAACCCAGGGCTTATTAAAATATGGAAGTATTTTGGCAAGAAAAGTGGGTAAAAGTTCAAAAAGAAAATAACATTTTAAAGGACAGGAACTCCCAACTGGAGAAATAGTTGTAAGTTACAAAAAGCCGGATAGAGCAAACCGAAAAGGAAAATCAAAAGATTGTAGCTGAAAACTAATCCTTAAAGACCAGAATTAGGCAACTAGAAGCCAATAATCTTGTAAAACAGCAAGATTTAATGAAGCAAAGTCAAAAGATTGACAAAATAGAAGAAAAACATAAAATATCTCACTGACAAGATGACAGATCAGGAAAACTAGTCTTGAAGAGAAAATTTGAGAAGCATTGATCTATCTGAAAATCCAGAAATAAACAGAAATCTTGACATAATACTACAAGAAATTATACAAGAAAACTGCCCTGATGATCTTGAACAAGGGGGAAAAATAGACATTGAAAGAATTCATAGAACATCTTCTACACTAAATACTCAAAAGACAACCCCCAAGAGTATAATTGCCAAATTCAAGAGCTTCCAAGCTAAGGAGAAAATTATACATGAAGCCAAAAAGAGACAATTAAGATATCATAGAGCACCAATCAGGATTACACAAGGTCTGGCAGCTTCCACACTAGAAGACCACAAGACAAGAGAATTAGGTCTTCAACCAAGGATCACCTACCCATTAAAAATAACTATGTACTTCCAGGGGGAAGTATAGGAATTCAACAAAAGAGAAGATTTCCAAGTATTTGTAAAGAAAAGACCAGAACTAAGTTGAAAGTTTGATATTGAAACACAAAAATCAATAGAAACATGAAAAGGAAAATAAGAAACAGAAAAAGGGAAAATGCTTTTTATTTAAATTTTCTTATTTAAGGGCTTCAATCAGATCAAATTGTTTATGTTAACATATGGAAAATATTATTTGTAACTCTCAAAATTATATTCACTATTATAGTAATTAGAAAAATCATTCACAGGAAAGGATTGGGGTAATAAGCGGTATAAGATGATATGCAAAAAGAGAACAAGTGAGGGGGGAAATAGAAGATGGCACCAAGAGAAACTTGAAGGAATAAGATAAATAGGATAATCTATAACACACAAAGAGGCACATGGGAAGGGGAGGGGAAGAATACTATTATGAGAAGCAGAGGAAGAGAGTGCTAAGTGGTAATACTTAAATCTTACTCTCAGTGAAATCAGTTCTTAGTGGGAAGAACATCTAGATCCACTGGGTTATTGAATTCTATCTTACCCTATAGGTAAAGTGAGAAGGAAAAATGAGGTGGAAAGTATAAAAAGGGAGGGAAAGAGAGGGGGGAGGGAACTTCACAGACCATAAAAAATAATAAGGGAACAAAAAGGGAGGGGGAAGAAAGGGAAGCATAATAAGGGTGGGGATTAGGAGTACTGATTAAAATCAAACCACTAGTTTTAAAGGATATAGCAGAAGAAGAAAGGGCAGAACTACGAAAGGATATCAAAATGTTGGGGATAAACAAGTGGCAATCATAACTTTGAATGTGAATGGGATGAATGCACCCATAAAACAAAAGCAAATAGCAGAGTGAATTAGAAACCAAAATCCTACCATATGTTGTCTTCAAGAAACACACATGAGGTGGGTAGACAATCACAGGATTAGAATTAAAGGTTGGAGCAAAATCTATTGGGACTCAACTGAGAAAAAGAAGGTAGGAGTTGCAATCATGATATCTGACAAAGCCAAAATAAAAATAAATCTGTTTAAAAGAGATAGAGAAGGTAATTATATCCTGAAAAAAGGCAGTATAGACAATGAGGAAATATCAGTACTCAACTTGTATGTTCCAAATGGTATAGAATCCAAATTTCTTTTTTTTTTTGCTTTCTTTTTTTTAAACCCTTACCTTCCATCTTGGAGTCAATACTGTGTATTGCCTCCAAGGCAGAAGAGTGGTACAGACTAGGCAATGGGGGTCAAATGACTTGCCCCTGGTCACACAGCTAGGAAGTGACTGAGGCCAGATTTGAACCTAAAACCTCCCATCTCTAGGTCTGGCTCTCAATCCACTGAGCATAGCTGCCCCCTAGAATCCAAATTTCTAAAGGAGAAACTAGAGGAACTCAAGGACAAAATAGATAGAAAAACTATACTAGTGGGAGACCTGAACCTTCCTCTATCTGAACTAGATAAATCAAACTAAAAAATAAATAATAAAGAGGTAAGAGATATGAACAAAATCTTTTTAAAATAGAGTTAATAGATATATGGAGAAAAATAAATAGGAACAAAAAGGAATATATATTCTTTTCAGCAGTATAGGGTACATTCACAAAAATTGACCATATACTAGGGCATAAAAACATGGCAAACAAGTGAAAAAAAGCAAAAGTGATAATTGCAACCTTTTCAGATCATAATGCAATAAATATAATAATTAGTAAAGGTACATGAAAAGGCAAATCAAAAATTAATTGGAAATTTAATAATATTCTCCAAAATAGGTTAAAGAACAAATTATAGAAACAATTAATAATTTCATTGAAGAAAATGACAATGATTAGACATCCTTTCAAAATCTATGGGATACAGTCAAAGCAGTACTCAGGGGGAAATTTATATCTTTGAGTTCATATATTAACAAATTAGGGAAGGCAGAGGTCAATAAATTGGACATGCAAATCAAAAAACCTGAAAGTGAACAAATTAAAAATCCCCAGATGAAAACTAAATTAGAGATCCTAAAAATTAAAAGAGAAATTAATAAAATTGAAAGTCAAAGATCTATTGAATTGATAAATAAGATTAGAAGCTGGTATTTTGAAAAAACAAATAAAATAGAAAAGTACTGGTCAATCTAATTTAAAAAAGGAAAGAGGAAAACCAAATTAAGTGTATCAAAAATTAAAAGGGACATCTCACCTCTAATGAAGAGGAAATTAAGGCAATCCAGCAAATGATCCTGAGGGTTATTCATTATGATCAGGTGGGATTTATACCAGGAATGCAAGAATGATTTGATATTAGGAAAACTATCCACATAACTGACCATATCAACAAGCAAACCAACAAGAATGATATGATTTTCTCAGATTCAGAAAAATCCTTTGACAAATTACAACACTTATTCCTATTGAAAACACCAGGAAGTATAGGAATAGAAGGGCCTTTCCTAAAATAATAAACAGTATATATATATAAAACCATCAGCAGACATCATCTACAATGGGGATAAATTAGAAGCATTCCCAATAAGATCAGGAGGGAAACAAGGATGTCCATC
Organism: Monodelphis domestica; assembly: GCF_027887165.1. Classification (NCBI taxonomy): domain Eukaryota; kingdom Metazoa; phylum Chordata; class Mammalia; order Didelphimorphia; family Didelphidae; genus Monodelphis; species Monodelphis domestica. Next base: position 123,587,454 of record NC_077233.1, on the reverse strand, counting down.
ATCACCTCTATTATTTAACTTTGTTCTAGAAACATTAGCAGTAGCAATTAGAGAAGAAAAAGAAATTGAAGGTATTAAAATAGGCAATTAGGAGACCAAGCTATCTGTCTTTGTGGGTGATATGATGGTCTACTTAAAGAATTATAGAGAATCAACTAAAAACCTAGTGGAAATAATCTACAACTTTAGCAAAATTGCTGGATACAAAATAAACACACATAGTCATCAGCATTTTTACATACATCCAACTCATCCCTGTAGCAAGGGTTAGAAATAGAAATTCCCTTTAAAATCATCCTAGACAATAAATATATGATCACAACTATAAAACTATTTCCACAAATTAAAACAAGATCTAAATAATTGGAAAAACATTAATTGCTCATGGGTAGGATGAGCTAATATAATAAAAATTACAATCCTATCCAAACTTATTTATTTATTTAGTGCTATACCCATCAAAATAGCAAGAAACTTTTTTACTGAATTAGAAAAACCATAACAAAGTTCATTTGGAAGAACAAAATATCAAGGCTTTCCAGGGAAATAATGAAAAAAAATTGAAGGAAGGTGACCTAGCAGTACCAAATTTCAAACTATACTTTAATGTAGTGGCCATCAAAACAATATGGTACTGGCTAAGAGACAGGAAGGAGGATCAGTGGACAGACATGATATAAGTGACCTCAGCAAGATAGTCTATGATAAATCCCAATACTCCACCTTTTGGGACAAAAATCCACTATTTGACCAAAACTGTTGGGAAAATTGGAAGACAATATGGGACAGATTGTGTTTGGATCAACATCTCACACCCTACACCAAGATAAATTCAGAATGGGTGAATGGCATGAATATAAAGAAGGAACTATAAGTAAATTAGGTGAACACAGAATTGTCAGATCTTTGGGAAAGGAAAGATTTTAAGAACAAGCAAGAGTTAGAAAAAATCACAAAATGTAAAATAAATAATTCTGATTACATTAAATTAAAAAGGTTTTGTACAAACAAAACCAATGCAATGAAAATAAGAAGGGAAGCAACAGATTGGAAAAAAAATCTTTATAAGAAAAACCTCTGACAAAGGTCTAATTACTCAAATTTATAAAGAGCTAAATTAATTGCACAAAAAATCAAGCCATTCCACAATCAATAAATGGGCAAGGGACATGAATAGGCAATTTTCAGATAAACAAGTCAAAACTATCAATAAGCACCTGAAAAAGTATTCTAAATCTCATAATCAGAGCAATGCAAATCAAAACAACCCAACAGATTGTTTAACTTGACAGGACAGGAATGTAATGGATGTTGGAGGGGATGTAGCAACATTGGCACATTAATGCTTTGCTGGTGGAGTTTTGAATTGATCCAACCAGTTTGGAGGGCAATTTGGAAATATGCACAAAGGGCACTAAAAGTCTTTCTGCCCTTTTATCCAGCCATTGCACTGCTGGACTTATAGCTCAGAGATAATAAGGAAAAAGACTGGTACAAGAATATTCATAGCTGTTCTCTTTATGGTGGCAAAAAATTGGAAAATGAGGGGATGCCTTCTGATTGGGGAATAGCTGAACAAATTGTGGTAAATGTTGGTGATGGAATACTATTGTGTTCAAAGGAATTATGAACTCGAAGAATTCCAAGTGGACTGGAATGACCTGCAGGAATTGATACAGAATGAAAGGAGCAGAACCAGGAGAACATTATATACAAAGACATATACTGTGGTACAATTGAATGTAATGGGGTTCTCTAGTAGTAGCAATGCAATGATCCAGAACAATTTGGAGGGATTTATGAGAAAGAATGCTATCCACATCCAAAGGAAGAACTGTGGGAGCAGAAACACAGAAGAAAAACAACTGCTTGATTACATGTGTTGAGGGGATATGATTGGGCATATAGACTTTAAATGGTCATCCTACTGGAAACATCAACATTATGGAAATAGGTTTTGATCAAGGACACATGTAAAATCCAGTGGAATTGTGTGTTGGCTATGGTACAGGGAGGGGAGGGGAGGGAAAGAATATGACTCTTTAACCAAGATAATATATTATAATTTGACTAATTAAATAAAAATTTCAACAAAATAAATAAATATTTCAAATAAATAAAAAAGAACACTTTGTAATAATTAAAGCAATTTAAAAGTTCAATGGACTGCTTTGAGATGTGGAGAGTTTCCTTTCATTTGAGATCTTCAGACAAAGGTTAGATGAATTTGTAGAATACAGTATAAGTGGAAATCTTTTTTTTTTAAGATTTAAATTGCCTACTGAGATATCTGCCAACTCTGAAGTTCTTTGATTCACTGACTCAATCTAATATCCTATTTTTAGTGAATATAAATTCCCTAAGAAAACCCTAAATTTTACTCTGGTAAAATCTTCTTTTTAAAGTTAACTGGGGGACTTGTGTAAGATTAGGGGATCCAAAATACCAACATCATGCAAGGATGTATATACAATGAATGTAAGAATGTGGAAATCTGAAAAGTATACATTAAATACTAAGGTTTGCTGTGTGTATAGGGAGTTTCTCACTCAAAGTGGATGTATGAAAATTGAAAATATAAATTCTGATTGCTGAGGGGATTCAAGAATTCCCATCTCAGTAATTGGTAAACTCTCCTCCAGACGTAGCATCATTACCTGCCTTCACTGTGGGGGCAGTGTTTTTAAAACTTTTCTTTATATGACTTTGAGAGGAGCTCATTGGGTGGGGGTCACAAGGCAAACCAGAGATTGGAGAAATAGCAATGGGTCAATTCACATGGTTCTGTGATTCAAGATGTTTATTTCAGCTCCATTATATAAAGATGCAATCTATTAGCAGGTTTTGATTTTATTTGCTGATCCACCTTGGACCTTTCCCACCAGGGTGAACCTTTTCTTTATTAGGACCGTCTGTGTGCCTAAGCATTTCTAATGGCCCCCATTGCCACGATGCCATCTGGACACCTGACATTTTAAAAACAAATATTTCAGCATAATTAATGAATTTTACCTTCCATAGCTATTATGCGGGTCTGCTTGCTGAATATTCAGACAATCTTCACTCCCTGAATTAAACCTTGCTAAGCAGAAACATTACACAATGCTTGTCAGCTGTGTCAAATTAGAAATGAACTCATGCAATCGGGAGACCCTCCATGAGGAAATATGATGATCACTGAATGACATAACCAGAAGAGACCTTAGAACATAAAAACCAAAAAGAGCCTTAGAACACAGAATGTCAAACCTGAAAGGGATGTGAGAGACTCTACAATTCGAACCTTCATTAAACCAAAGCCAAAAAGGGTGAAATGACTAGTTCATGGTCATACAGATAAGAAAAAGCAAAACTAGGATTTGAATTGAGATCTTCTGACTCCATATGTAGTAGTTTTTATACTATACTAAAGTTCTCCTGAAGTTGAACCATTAGGAAATAACTGTAACAGCAGAAACACTGGCATCAAATTGCTACATCCCTATGTTGAAATCAACAGTCATGTATCCTTTAATGTGTTTTAAATAAGATTAACATTAATAAAAATGAAAACTTGGGAAAAGTTTGTTTTCACTAAAGACAACTTTCTTTCAGAATCCATTCTCTCTATATTCTTCTGGTTGGGTCCTTTGGCTGTCTTTTCTTTTGGTGGTCTGGATCACCTGTCTTGAAACATACCTGTGCTCTGTTGCATCTCTTCAAGCCTCAAATTGTCAAGCATGTACTTTGATGAACTCCCCCTTGCTCATATATTCAGGGGAAAGGACCAGAGATTTGCTACTATCTCAGATACTTTCATTTTACTTTTGGTCTTTTGGAAACAGTTCATCATCTTTGTTTTTAACTTACTTGTGACTCTGGAGGGGGGAAATGTATATTTTTGATTATATTTTTGGTATCTTAGATAAAATGACATATATGATAACCCCTACCTTACCTCTTTACCATCAGAAGTAGTATGGTAACATAGAACCTGGCTTTTTAAGAAACAGTTAACATCATTTTGGGGTTTTATTATTTTGGTTCATTTATAGTTCCTAACTGACTTTACTTTGTTAATTCCATAACTTTCCGTATTATATTCCTAGGCCTGCTTTTCCAGTACTAGTTGAATAGGGAGAGTATTATTGGAAGATAAACAAAAGGTTACTCAAAAAATAATGACATTCTCAAGGACTGTTTAACAAGCAGGTTCTTAACTATTCATTGACTATATAGTCAAAATATCCTTAGGCAGCCTGTCTCTCTTATTCTGGGACAAGACAATTACTCCCTTGCATTTTTTAGAATTTGCCCCTCCATATTAACCAATTATGAACATCAGTTTACTCTCTCCTTGAAATTTTAAACAGGGTATCTTGAAAAATAGTAGTTTTGCCTCCTTTACTTTCTTGTTTTTTCTATGTAAAATAATTTTAAAATTACTTCTATTTTATTTTCCATATTACATGTAGATAAAATTTTCCATCATTGTTTTTTATTCCCTCCCTTCATTACTCCCAAAAATGGTGGGCAATGTTAAATATATATTTCTTTATTTGTCATGTGAAAAAACTCTGAAAGGAAATAATGTGAAAAATGGTGTACTTCAATAAACCCCCTTTACTTTCTTTTTAAAAAAAATGTATTTAATTAATTTAGAGTATTTTTCCAGGATTTCAAAAATCACATTCTTTCCCTTCCCTTCTCCCTACCCCCCTCCTATAGCTGACACACAATTCCACCGGGTTTTACATGTGTCATTGGTCAAGATCTATTTCCATATTATTGATATTTGTCCCAGGGTGATCATTTAGAGTCTACATCCCCAATCACATCCCCATCGACCCATGTGATCAAGCAGTTGTTTTTCTTCTGCGTTTCTAGTCCCACAGTTCTTTCTCTGAATGTGGATAATGTCTTTCTCATAAGTCCCTCAGAATTGTCCTGGATCATTGCATTGTTGCTAGCAGAGAAGTCCATTACATTTGATTGTACCACAGTGTATCAAGCTCTATGTAAAATGCTTTCCTGGTTCTGCTCCTCTCACTCTGCATCAGTTCCTGGAGGTTGTTCCAGATCCCATGGAATTTCTCCACTTTATTATTCCTTTGAGCACAATAGTATTCCATCTCCAACAGATACCACAATTTGTTCAACCATTCCCCAATCAGAGGGCATCCCCTCATTTTCCAATTTTTTTGCCACCACAAAGAGAGCAGCTGTAAATAGTCTTGTACAAGTCTTTTTTCTTATTATCTCTTTGGAGTAGAAACCCAGCAGTGCTATGACTGGATCCCCCTTTACTTTCTTAATGATTGTATGCTCAGGCATTAAATGTAATGTGGATTTCATTATCTAATTGAGTGAGATACAGACAAATGATCCCTACTTGGCTTTCATCACCATCATCAATTTTATGACTTAATATAATAATCTTATTATTTTAAAGTTGAAAGAATTAAAATGACTACTGTTTTTAGAGAGCCTTAGGGTTTGCAAGGTATTTTACATATGTTATCTAACTTAAATCTTACAGAAATTCCATAAAGTAAGTATTCCAGATGTTATTCCTAATTTACATGTGAGAAAACTGAGGTTTGGAAAGGATAAGTGAATTGCCCATGGCCACAAAGCTAATAAGTGTTAAAATTGTGGTGCCTCATTCTTCCTGAATGCAAGAATAGGACTCTCTCCATGATATACTATTCTACCTCTCTCATATAAAGTTATTCACATAATAAAAAAAAACTACACACACACACACACACACACACACACACACACACACACACATATATATATATATATATATATATATATATATATATATATATATATATATATATATATATATATATATATATATCCTGAATGCCCCAGGGCCACAAAAATTTTTAAATATATCACCATGAAAAAACAAAACAAAACAAAACAGAACAAACTTCATATTACCTACACTCCTCCTCCCCCTTAAAATAGTCAAGTTAAATACATGTGGTCATGGTAATTTTAAATTACCTCACTATTTACTCCTAGAACACTAGCTCTAATGTCTTGGCAAAAGCCCCCACACTGTGACTGTTCTTTTAATTGGCCCTTGTTGGTTAAGAAGATTGAGATTTGGAATTACTGTATCCCATATAATTCCTCCCAAATGTTTCTCTTCTTGACATTCCTCAGCCATATGGAACATTCCCCATTATCTAAAGGTGAAAAAGTCCCAGAGAGGAAAGCAATTTATGTTTGGAAGACTTATAACTACATTGCATAATGGGGGCAAAAATGCTTGTGTGTAGGGGATAAGGCTGAAAATGCAACATTGACTTGAGCTCAGTAACAGCTCATCTTTTTGGTGGAGGAAGGTGGAATGGGGAGTGATGGTAGGAGGGAGAGGAGATTGTGGTGCAAGGAAAGCTATTGGAACTCTTCTCCTTGAATAAGTGTATTGCTCTGTACAAGTAATAGCTCAGATTCAAAACATGTGTGTGTATAAAAGCCTTGGACTTCTCTCACTGCAAGGCTTATTCCACTCAATAAGAACAGGGAAACCAAAATGAGCTAATTTTCAATGGCATTTATGTTATCTACCAGGTGTTAAACTCATCCCAGACAACAGTATCATTTGCTAAAGCAGTCCATTCCTTCATCCCCATGCTTCCCATCCTTTTTTTTTGGTGGGGGAGGGTCCAATGGATAATCTAAAAGTGGATATTTAAGGAGAAAGGTCATGGTAATTTTAATGGAAACGCCATCTGTTTCTGTCAGCCAGGAGGCAGATAGAATGAAAAATAAGCATCTTGGTTTTCACTGAAATACTGACAATCAGCTGGTCAATCAGAGGACCTACTGGATACTGAGAGAGAGAGACAGAGAGAGGAGAGGGGGAGAGGGATAGAGAGAGACTGTGTTGCTTTAATGCAAGGAAACCTGACTTGGGACTTAAGAAAATCAGAGTTCAAGTTCTGTCTTGATTGGTACTAACTGTTTAACCATTGGGCAGTCACTTAATCTCTCTATGCTCCAGTCAATTCTCTAAGACTATAAGTTCTAAACAAGGTGTAAAATAAATCACAGTTATGGACCCAAACAAGTATAGTATGTAGCACAGTGTAGGCTCCAGGGTATGTGGGAGGGGGATACCAAAGAAGTATATAACATGGTTCCTAAACTCAAAGAGCCTGATTAGAGAGGTGAGATGAACATATGCTGTGAAACAATTAATAATGCCCAATTCCATATAAATAAGCACTAAATTGTGTAATACAGATTATTTCAAAAGGTGGCTCTGATTTTTTTCTCCCCAATCTTTTTTTAATAAAAATATACCCTCCTTAGTGTTAGAAACAAATTGTAGCAAGAATAAAAAGGGCTAATAGACACATCTAAGCTGCCCTCTGCTGTGGCCTATGATGGAATTACTCCCAGGGGTGCTGTTTAATAAAGTTCACTTTATTACTATCTAATACATTTCAGACAGCTCTATGGGCCCCAGTCAAGCCTTTCTTAAGTGAGAGAACCTTAGGCTTCTCATACTAGCTAATCAAGATTCCACGTCAAAGGCAGCTATTTTCAGAGGGTTAATCTCTGATCTCTCTTTGCAAAGCAGCTGGACAACCGCATGCAACTTGTAACTAGCTTAACTAAACTTTGTTCCTTTCTTTAGTACAAAATCCAGAAGGAAGAAAGAAAAATATGTGAAATACAGAATTCTAGAATTGTCTGTATCAGCCATCCGAAGGAATGATTTTGCATACGTGTTTTCTTCCATTTGTGATAAAATAATTTTTTTTTAAATCCAGTGCATTACTCATTACACTAGAAAGGACTTTAGAGATCATCTTATTCAATTCTCTCATTTTCCAGATAGATATTTGCCCTCCATCCAATATAAGACCCACAGTCTATATCAGGTTATAAATTCCTCGTGGGTCAGAAGCTTTTCCAAGCCATAATTCGCAAGTCCCTACCAGAGTCTTTACTTTTATTACTTGCCCAAAAGATACACTTAGATCACAACAATGTCATTCAATTAACTTTTTTTTGTAAAAAAATTAGCACTGTATTATTGCCTTCATAAAACCCGGGCTCACTCTTCCTCAAATACACACATATTCTATAGGAAGAATGGCTATTCCTAAGAGTCACTTTTGTGGAATACACATATTTAGAGCACATGTGGTCAGAATACCAGTCTAGGGTTGTTTACACACTGGGAACAAGAATCAGAATGTTTGACATCTAAAATCTTTTAATATCTCCTCATCATATCCACAAACTTCTCCCTGCATATTCTGCCACCAGGCACTGCATGCCATCCAGTTTCCACTTACTATCTCTATCATTCCTTACTGGTTTTTAGTCTCTGTGGATCCCTTCTGGGTATAATATTTCTGCTCTAGTAGAGTGTCCAGCTCTCCTATACTCCTATGATTCAGTTGTATTTAAGAACACTACATCCCTTGTCCAGGATCCACTAAGGATGACATAGTTGGAACAATTATCCCATGTGAAGAGAGCAACAAGTTTTTGTTCTGCTATCTTTTATTCTCCTTCTTTGAGTCAACTATAGATAGCTTTTAGTTGAAATACTCTCTTCAGGACCTCCTATTACTGTGGTCATCTGTTGGAAAGACTATCTTACAGAGTACATCTACAGCTTTCTCCATTAATGCCTCTTGGCCAATGGTTATAAATTTTTTTCCCTCAGCCTGACTAAACCACAAAATAAGAGTGGCCATATTTGTTCTTTGAGTCTTTTTAGAAGTCTTTTGTTTGTCTGTACTTTGTCTTTGTACTTTGACTATAATATTCAAATTTTCCTCTGAATCTCTTAAGTTCAACTGCCACATAACATAGTTAAAAACTTCTTGTATCTTATTTCACTCCTAGGAAAGGTGGAATGATATTGTCTTGTTTAACTTTTGCTCAAACAACAAGTTGAAAAACAGACTGTTTTGACCACTCCACATGATAATCCTCTATTATATGGAAGTAGCATCAACTGTGTTGGTAATGGAAGGTTAAAAAGACTAGTGACTTTTGTGACCCATTGCCCCAACAACACATCACATCCTGTTCGCTCTTAGATTTTACTATTGGTAAGGAAACTGAAACCTCAAAGGAGTTGTCATTTACTCATAATAATTGAAAATGAAAATGTATGTAAGTTTTCTGACACACTATAGAGTCTTCCCCCCTAATATTTCATGGTGCCTTTTTTCCCCACAGTAAAGGAACTTCATAAATGATCTGAAATTCAATTCAGATGACAGAAAAATTTTGGGAGCAAGATTTTATTTAGAATCTCATCTCTTTCTCTTTTAAAAATATGCTCAACAGAAGATGGCAGCTTAGCAAGCAGCAAAAGTTCAGACCTCATGGAAGACCCTTCTTTACCAATACAGACTGAATGCTCCTAGGGCACCGAAATTCAATCTGAACAACAGGACAGAAGCAGGGAACCCTCCTTCTGCACTCAAATCAAAAGGTACGCCTCCAAAAGCTGGAATCAGAGAATACTCAGGGCTAATGGGAAGGCAGAGAGTAGGTCCTAGGGCCCCTCCCCCAAAACCCAGAGGGCTGAGCCCCCAGTAGCAGCAGGAACCTCTGAGCTGGCAAAGGTGCTGGTTTACAGGGACTACCTTGTGAGCAGCGGGGCGCCGGGCTCGGAGCATCCAGCTTGGACAGCAGAGAGGAAGCCAGGGAGAAACTTGCCATGGCTGTGTCCTTCCACTGGGCTCTAGTCTCACCACTGCCTCGGGACACATCCAGACCAAACCAGTTAAATCTAATCCCATCAGAACTCCTCAGAGTTTAGGGAGGCGGGCAAAGACACTTGCGGACAGCAGAGAAGCAGCTGGAGAGAACTAGAAAGAGCCTGGGTGGCTTCCAGGAGTCTTCAGAGCATCAGAGCTTCATACCACATACAGCCCAGCCCAGTTGAACTCAATCCAATCAAAAGTCCCCAGAGGACAGGGAAGCTAACATTCCTCCCCTAGAGACTGTACCAAGAGATCTGACAAAGTTCCAAGAGGGGAGACTGACAGCCCCAAAACCAAAACAAAATGAGAGGAGCAAGAGCACAGCCAAATACAGGGAGCAAAGAAGGGGTAAACTTGAGCAAATAACAGAAAAAGAAGAAAGAAATTACAATAGACAGCTTCTGCACAGGTAATGAGCAAAGAGCGAATGAAACAGAGGGGGAGGACCCAGCAAAGGAAAATCAGAAATCCCAGTGAATTGGATACAGGCTTGGGAAGAACTCAAAATGCAATTCAAAACACAATTAAGAGAGGCTGAAGACAATTGGGAAAAGAACTTAAAAACTAAGATAAGTCATCTGGAAACAGAAAATAGTGTCTTGAAAGCCAAAATCAACCAGCTGGAAAATGAGGCAAAGGAGATGAAAGATGAGGCAAAGCAGATGAAAGATGAGGTAAAGAAGATGAAAGATGACCTCCAAAGAAAATCCGACCAAAAGGAAAAGGACGACCAAAAAACTAAGGATGAAATACAGGCTTTAAGAACCAGAATACAACAACTAGAATCGAGCAACCTCACAAGGCAGCAGGACACTATAAAACAAAACCAAAAGAATGAAAAAAATTGAGGAAAATATGAAGCATCTCATTCACAAAACAGAGGATTTAGAAAATCGTTCAAGGAGAGACAATTTAAGAATTATTGGCCTACCAGAAGACCATGACAAAAGAAAAAGCCTGGACATTATATTACAGGAAATTATTAAAGAAAACTGCCCCGAAATCCTTGAACAAGAGGGAAAAGTGGAGATAGATAGAATCCACAGATCACCTCCTGTACTTAATCCCCAACTGACAACACCCAGGAATGTTATAGCCAAATTCAAGAACTATCAGACCAAAGAAAAGATATTACAAGCTGCCAAGAAGAAGTCATTCAGATACCAAGGAACCACAGTGAGGATAACTCAGGATCTGGCTGCATCCACACTGAAAAAAAGAAAGGAATGGAATACGATATTCCAGAAAGCAAGAAAACTATGTCTACAACCAAGAATCAACTACCCAGCAAAACTGACTATATTCTTAAAGGGGGAAGTTTGGTCATTCAACAAAATAGAAGAATTCCAAGAATTTGTAAAGAAAAGACCAGACCTGAACAGAAAATTTGATGTCCAAGCACAGAACTCAAGAGAATCATCAAAAGGTAATTAAAAAGAGGGGAAAAAAGAAAAAAAAATTTAAGAGACACAATAAGTTAAAATGATATGTATCCCTATAAGAAAAGAGGTCATTGGTAATTCTTAAAAACTGTTGTTATTAGCTGGGAAGCAAAAAGAAGTATACTTAGAGGGAACAGCAACAAACTGTATAGGATGAAAGGACAAGACATAAATAGGTATATAGATATATGCATGCAAAAATACATACACATGAGTATGCATATATATATATATATATATATATATATATATATATATATATATAACTAGGGCTTAAAATAGGTTAATATTAAAAGAAATGGGAAAAGAAACAAATGGGAGTAAATTTATATGTCATAAAGAAGCTCATGGTGGGAGGGGGGAGAACATCAATACACTGGAAGGGAAAAGAGGTCAGACACAGGAAATACTCAACTTTTCCATGCTTTGAAAGTGACTCAGAGAGAGAAAAACAATACAATCCATTGGGGGCAGAGAATAGATTTGCACCCTATAGGGGAGTAGAAGGGTAACAAATGGTCTGGTGGGGAGGGAAGCAGTACAAGAGAGGGAGGGAGAGGGGGGTTAATTTTAGAAAGACTACCTGGAAAATAAGGGGGGGATAAATAGGGAGGGGGTAGAAAGGGAAGTAAAATAAGGGTGGGAACAAGGGGGACTGTTCAAAAGCAAACATTGGTGTAGAATGAAATAGTGAAAGAAGAAAAGGCAGGTAAAGGAGAAGAAATCAAAATGCTGGGAAATGCACAGCTAGTAATCATAACTCTGAATGTGAATGGAATGAACTCACCCATAAAACACACGCAAATAGCAGAGTGGATTAGAGTCCAAAACCCTACCATATGCTGTCTACAAGAAATACATATGAGCAAGGTAGATACACATAGGGTGAAAGTAAGAGGGTGGAGCCAAATCTATTGCGTATCAACTGACAAAAAGAAGGCAGGAGTTGCAATCATGATATCCAACAAAGCCAAAGTAAAAATAAATCTAGTTAAAAGAGATAGGGAAGGTAATTATATCCTGATAAAAGGCAGTATAGACAGTGAGGAAATATCTGTACTCAACATGCATGCACCAAATGGCATAGCATCCAAATTTCTAAAGGAGAAACTAGAGGAACTCAAGGATGAAATAGATAGAAAAACTATACTAGTGGGAGACCTGAACCTTCCTCTATCCGAACTAGATAAATCAAACCAAAACATAAATAAGAAAGAGGTAAGAGAAGTGAATGAAATCTTAGAAAAATTAGAGTTAGTAGACATGTGGAGAAAAATAAATAGGTACAAAAAGGAATATGCCTTCTTTTCTGCAGCACATGGTACATTCACAAAAATTGACCATGTATTAGGGCATAAAAACATTGCAAACAAGTGCAAAAGAGCAGATACTTTCTCAGATCACAATGCAATGAAAATAATAATTAGTAAGGGAACGTGGAGAGGTAAATCAAAAATTAATTGGAAATTAAACAATACAATTCTCCAAAACCAGTTAGTTAAAGAACAAATCATAGAAACAATTAATAACTTCATTGAAGAAAATGACAATGATGAGACACCCTTTCAAACCCTATGGGATGCAGCCAAAGCAGTACTCAGGGGGAAATTTATATCCTTGAGTTCATATATTAACAAATTAAGAAGGAGGTCAATGAATTGGGCATGCAAATTAAAAAAAAATTGAAAGTGAACAAATTAAAAATCCTCAGATGAAGATTAAATCAGAGATCCTAAAACTCAAAGGAGAAATTAATAAAATTGAAAGTCAAAGAACTATTGATTTAATAAATAAGACTAGAAGCTGGTACTTTGAAAAAACAAATAAAATAGACAAAGTACTAGTCAGTCTAATTACAAAAAGGAAAGAAATAAACCAAATTGACAGTATCCAAGATGAAAAAGGAGACCTCACCTCTAATGAAGAGGAAATTAAGGCAATCATTAAAAACTACTATGCCCAATTATATGGCAACAAATATGGCAATCTAGGTGATATGGATGAATACTTACAAAAATATAAATTGCCTAGACTAAAAGAGGAAGAAATAAATTACCTTAACAACCCCATTTCAGAAAAATAAATTGAACAAGCCATCAAAGAACTCCCTAAGAAAAAATCCCCAGGTCCAGATGGATTAACAAATGAATTCTATCAAACATTCAAAGAACAACTAATCCCAATATTAAACAAACTATTTGACAGAATAGGCCAAGAAGGAGTTCTACCAAATTCATTCTACAACACAAACATGGTACTGATCCCAAAGCCAGGCAGGTCAAAAACAGAGAAAGAAAACTATAGACCAATCTCCCTAATGAATATAGATGCAAAAATCTTAAATAGGATACTAGCAAAAAGACTCCAGCAAGTCATCACAAGGGTCATCCACTATGACTAGGCAGGATTCATACCAGGAATGCAAGGATGGTTCAATATTAGGAAAACCATCCACATGGTTGACCATATTAACAAGGAAACTGACAAAAACCACATGATCATCTCAATAGATGCAGAAAAAGCCTTTGATAAAATACAACACCCATTCCTATTGAAAACACTAGAAAGTATAGGAATAGAAGGGCCTTTCCTAAAAATAATAAACAGTATACATCTAAAACCATCAGCAAACATCATCTGCAATGGGGATAAACTAGAAGTCTTTCCAATAAGATCAGGAGTAAAACAAGGATGCCTATTATCACCTCTATTATTAAACATTGTACTAAAAACACTAGCAGTAGCAATTAGAGAAGAAAAAGAAATTGAAGGTATTAAAATTGACAATGAGGAGACCAAGTTATCACTCTTTGCAGATGATATAATGGTTTACTTAAGGAATCCTAGCGAATCAACCAAAAAGTTACTCTAAATAATCAACAACTTTAGCAAAGTTGCAGGATACAAAATAAACCCGCATAAGTCATCAGCATTTCTATATATCTCTAACCCATTTCAGCAGCAAGAATTAGAAAGCGAAATACCATTCAAAATCACCCTAGACAAAATAAAATGCTTAGGAATCTATCTGCCGAGACAAACAAAGGAACTATATTAACTCAACTACAAAACGCTTTCCACACAGCTAAAACTAGATCTAAACAATTGGAAAAACATTGATTGCTCATGGGTGGGATGAGGTAACATAATAAAAATGACAATCCTACTGAAATTAATTTACTTATTTAGTGCCATACCTATTGAACTACCAAAAGACTTCTTTACTGAATTAGAAAAAAACATAACTAAGTTCATTTGGAAAAACAAAAGATCAAGGATATCCAGGGAAATCATGAAATAAAAATGCAAAGGAAGGAGGACTTGCAGTCCCAGATCTCAAACTATACTATAAAGCAGTGGTTATCAAAACAATTTGGTACTGGCTAAGAGACAGAAAGGAGGATCAGTGGAATAGACTTGGTGTAAATGATCTCAGCAAGACAGTTTATGACAAACCCAAAGACCCCAGCTTTTGGAACAAAAATCCATTATTTGATAAAAACTGCTGGGAAAATTGGAAGACAGCGTGGGAGAGATTAGGTTTGGATCAACACCTCACACCCCACACCAAGATAAATTCAGAATGTGTGAATGACTTGAACATAAAGAAGGAAACTATAAGTAAATTAGGTGAACACAGAATAGTATACATGTCAGACCTTTGGGAAGGGAAAGATTTTAAAACCAAGCAAGACTTAGAGTCACAAAATGTAAAATAAATAATTTTGACTACATCAAATTAAAAAAGTTTTTGTACAAACAAAACCAATGTAACTAAAATCAGAAGGGTAGCAACAAATTGGGAAACAATCTTCATAAAAACCTCTGACAAAGGTTTAATTACTCAAATTTACAAGGAGCTAAATCAATTGTACAAAACAATCAAACTATTCTCCAATTGATAAATAGGCAAGGGATATGAACAGGCAGTTCTCAGCCAAAGAAATCAAAACTATTAATAAGCACATGAAAAAGTGTTCTACATTTCTTAGAATCATAGAGATGTAAATCAAAACAACTCTGAGGTATCACCTCACACCTAGCAGATTGGCTAACATGACAGCTATGGAAAGTATTGAATGCTGGAGGGGATGTGGCAAAGTAGGGACACTAATTCATTGCTGGTGGAGTTGTGAATTAATCCAACCATTCTGGAGGGCAATTTGGAACTATGCTCAAAGGGCGATAAAAGATTGTCTGCCCTTTGATCCAGCCATAGCACTACTGGGCTTGTACACCAAAGAGATAATAAGGAAAAAGACTTGTACAAGAATAGTCATAGCTGCACTCTTTGTGGTGGCCAAAAATTGGAAAATGAGGGGATTCCCTTCAATTGGGGAATGGCTGAACAAATTGTGGTATATGTTGGTGATGGAATACTATTGTGCTAAAAGGAATAATAAAGTGGAGGAATTCCATGGAGACTGGAACAACCTTCAGGAAGTGATGCAGAGCGAAAGAGTAGAACCAGGAAAACATTGTACACAGAGACTGATACATTGTGGTACGATAGAAGGTAATGGACTTCTCCATTAGTGTCAATGCAATGTCCCTGATCAATCTGCAGGGATGTAAAAAATACTCTCCACAAGCAGAGGATAAACTGTGGGAGTAAAAAAAACCAATGAAAAGCAACTGCTTGACTACAGGGGTGGAGGGGATATGACTGAGGAGAGACTCTAAATGAACACTCTGATGCAAATACCAACAACATGGAAATGGGTTTGAGTCAAGAACACATGTGATACCCAGTGGAATTGCACTTGGGCTATGGGAGAGGTGGTGGGAGGAGGGGGAAGGGAAGAAAAGAAAATGATCTTTGTTTCCAGTGAATAATGTTTGGAAATGACCAAATAAAAATTAAAATATAAAGTAAAATAAAATAAAATAAAATAAATAAGCTCAACAACAACAACAAAATTCAAAGAATAGATTCAGGAAATTACAAAAATGTAAAGGAATACTATCTTCATAAGCCTAATTTTAAAGACAAGGTATTTAGAAAATGTGGTATGATTTTTTTTTCTATGAAGGTCATTATTTTTTAATCCTTGTCAGTTCCATTCAAATAATTTTCAACACTCTATTTGGGGTTTTCTTGGCAAAAATAACAGAGTAGTTTACTATTTGCTTCTCCAGCTCATTTTACAGGTGAGGGAAAATAAGGCAAACAGGGTAAAGGAATTTATTTAGGGTCACATAGATAGTAAGGATCTGAAGCCAGATATGAACTCAGATCTTCTTGACTCCAGGTGATAAATTACATCAAATCATCAAATGGTTTCTATTGATGTGAGATACAAGATAAAGAAATATACCAAAAAATGCAATGTACTTTTCACTGCACCATTCCTTGTGGCTATATTTTAACATTGGTGAGAGAAATTTGAACCCATTTATTACCCAATGGTAAGATTTCAAAGGAAAAATTCAAAAGCAAAACTTAGTGTGAGTTTTCATGTTCAAAATTATTATCCTCTTGATGTTATGTTTTGGGTCATAAATACCTTATTAACTGAAGCCTAGTTTCTATTTTTTAGGACCTGATGATGTCAGTGAGAAATGTAGCCTAAACCAAATCTAAATTCATCAGAAATCTTTCCTAGGTAATAATGTACATGTGACAGCAATTACAGAAATGAATGACTATGGTAGACAAAATAGAATAATATGAAATAAAAGAGAAAAATGGAATAAAATAATGAATAAATGTTTCCCTCATTGAAATGTTTATTTTCTTGTAAAACAGAACTGTACAGCTTATCTTGAGTTTAAATCTATTTTTTTCTTCCAAAAGATAGTTCACAGAAATTAAACTCTGGATTATGAATGGATTTAAACTTCATTCCACAGAAGTGTAAAGTCTAATTTACATAAACTTTTTCTGTCTCTGTCTCTGTCTTTGTCTGTCTGTCTCTATACACTAACATGGACACATATAAACATATACATATGTGGATTTGGATATATACACATATGTATATATATATGGATTATATACACACACAGTGTTAAACAGGCATGAGATCAGATATTTTCTAATTGATTTTTACCATGTAGAGTAGTATAATTATTTTTTAAAATATGTGATCAGATTCCTTTGAGATAGTAGCATAAGCAATTGACAGTTTTCAGGAGAAAGAACAAATTTTTTTCCTGTGACAGGAAGAAGGAAGACATTTACAGAGAGGGAGTGAATAGGATGCTTATGGTCCTATATAAATTCCTTCTAAAGCTTGGTATTATAATGGCATTAAGCCCATAAGGCTTTTACATTGTTAATACTAATTGTATTTCTAGCAATTACAAGTTACAGGTTATGACTGGATTCATAAATAGGCAGTGTTCTTTGTCTTCATCAACAATAGTCAAGCATTCCCTTGTATTCCATCAACTTGGTCCCTCTTTTGGAAAAAAAAGAAAAAGATTCTGGTAAAGTATATGATGGCGTCAAAAGCCAGAGATCAGAAGACAATAATATGTCCTCTCTGTTTTCCAAATGGAATCTGAGCAACTATATATATACTCCCTTAGGATAGCTGTTCCCCATGCTCACAAACATGATTGCCAAGAGAATGATTTGGCTGATTCTTCCCAATTGTTGCATTAACAATAAAACCTTGTGGATGTGGAAGAGGAAAGAGCTCCTTCCCTTGGGCGTATCTCTTATATTCTCTAGTCATTCGGACCTTTTTCTAGCTGTGCATGGTTAAGGGGATATCCTCTACTTAGAAACACGGTGCTGCCTGGCACAATGGCCTTCTCACAGCATAAAAAGCTTAACCCCACGCGTTCCTACTCAGGGAACTAACCAGCTAAACATAGAAAGCCCTCTGAGAGAAGCTAAATAGCTTTTCTTGCTATAGCAGGCATTTTCCCTTTGCTGCTTTCTGGCACCAACACTTTATGTTAAGTCCTGGAAGGACAGGATAATTAAAAAGAATGAAAATGGAATAAGTAACAACACTTTGAAAACTAGGAAAATTGCTTTTTAAAAATATGCTCAAGGGAAACTATGGACTTGAAAGTTAAATATTCACTATGTCTGGGGCAACTGTAAAAGGAATGTCAGATACCACCTTTCTGCCTTTTTCTTGCTCCCTATTTAGTTATAAGGACTAGAACTGACATTTATTTGGTATCAGGAACTTCCCAGAGAGGAAAATTTCTCTACCATTGCACATTGACATGCTTTCTGCAATGAAGAATGTTAAAGTGATCTATACCTGTGATGTCAAGGCACTAACTAAACAGGACATGGAGATCCCCATTGGCACATATTGACTTAGAAAACCACACTAACATTATTTAGGTTTTATCACATCTTCATCTATTTTGTTACATATTTTCCCCAATTACTATTCATCTCGATTGGGAGTATTAAATGCAATGACATTTGCTATGGGCCACACTGATTTTGGACTTAAAGTCAGCTTTCTGTGTTGTATAGCACATTGCATCTTATTCTATAATCTGGACAGACAATTTCAGGGACTCACAATGCAGTTTTTGTAGTGATCTAATTAGCTCAATTGTATTGCCTGTATATTGCAGAGTCCAGTGGAGATGATCTCTAAAGATCACCATCTTACCAAATATTGAAGAGAGAACCCACACCATGAAAGGTAATCTAAGAAACTACGTTTTTTATTTATGACATATTGAGAGCAAGCTAGTAATATTTTGCATGATTTTTTTAGCAAATTACCTACCCCTTAAAGCTATTAATTTTATTGGTATATCTTTCAAAATCTCTTTTGCCACTTTCAGTAATTAAATAAGGAAAAGTTCTGATTAGACATGAAATTCTTTAAAAATCATTTGATGTAAAATTTCTAAAATTAAACTTGAAAAAGGAAATGACAAAATTATTTCTTAGCTCATTGCTTTAGAAAGAAAGAAATTCATTTTTCAAGATGTATAGGAAGTGATGCTAAAGTGGATGCTGAATCTAGCTGCCAATTTCTAAAAGGACCAAATCTCTAGACCACTTGGGTTGCACCTAAGAAATTCCAATTATTGTATTTTCCTCATTATTTTATTATTTCATTTTTCTAAAGTGTTTTGAAGTATTTTCTTCCAAGTACTTTTGAACTCAATTAATGTAATCTTTGATGAGGTCAAATGCAATTCTTTAACTTATGTTTATTTGTAGATCAGAATTGTCAGAAAAGTCAGAACCAGCAAGAAGTTATAAGCGCTAGTCAAAATTAATTTAAATTTATTTGAACAAGTGAGAACCAATAAAAACCAGTTAGATCCAACAATAATTATTCAGAACTAATTAGGACAGCTCAAAAAAATTCTGAAAACTAGGTAAATTGATGGAAAAGGATCAAAATTTTCCTGAATTTTAGTTGGTAACTGGTTTGCTTTCATGAACCAGTAAGAATTAGTAAAAACTGGTTTTATAGCAATAATTAGATCATAGCTTTGGAGCTAAAAGAGTCCTAAAAGGTCAAGGTGTCCAACTTTGTTGTTTTAAACGTGAGGATCCTGAGGTCCAGAAAAGTTGTGTTAGCTTCAAAGCGTTAGTAAAAGGTAGAGCTGGCATGTGAACTGATAATGTTTGATTTTAAATCGAGTGCTTTTCCCACTTCAAAATATTTTTGAATCAACTAAAAACAAATTGAAGATTTTTTTAACCTAGTTAAATTAGTGTGAATTTGGCCAGTTTAAAAATAATTATTTTGAATCATCAAGAGCCATTTATTAAACCAATAAGTCCGAATGAGAGAGGGGCCTAGTATACAATGATTGCTTAATAATATTTCTTCTTTATTCATTCACATTCAAAAGAAAATTGAGCTTGCAGAGGTTGAATTATTTGCTCAAGGTACTATGCAAAATAAATAGTAAAACAAGAATATGAAAAGAGGTCCTGTGACTCCGAATCTAGTAGGCTTTCTACTGTACCTCATATGCCATATAATATTACCTCTGCTATCTGATTCAAGTTTTGGTTAGAAAGTTCCTTGAAACCCAACTGTAAATATATGAACCCTAAAACCATAAAATGTTAAGTAAATGAAAATTGTTATTTGTTTTGCTTTGTTATTCTTCATTAATCTCATTGATTTCCAAAAGATAAGACCTCAGAATCAGTGACAGATCTCTTCTACCTCAAGTTATGTTAGTTGTCCTATCTATCAGTAAGAAAACATTAGCCTTTATAGAATGGTGTTAAATGAGGTCAAGGTTATGGGTCTGTGAATAGGCCAGTAAACTTTGCTGTTTCATGGCCACAGACTGTACCTTCAGTTTTGCCCATCTATTTTGAAAATGCCCACAGGAAGCCAGGGGAGAGCATATGGATGAATCAATGTAAATATATTTCCTCTACTAGAAAAATGAGTCAAAGTCCCTGCCCTGCTGATCATGGTCATACACAAAGGGCACAACAGTTTCCTCCATAAGATGATAGCATTCATGCTTGTAAAAACTGATGTTTATAAAGAAAAATGTATTTTAAGTTAAAATATTGGTTAACATAAAAATCCACAACAAATAATAGCTGTATATACTCAAGACCCTCTCGAAAGAATTTATTTAAATTTTTATGTCAATGAAAGGGAGGCAACACTATAGTTTCTATTTTAATGGTTAATATGCTTTGGGATTTAAATAACAGGCATATTGAGGAAATGTTTTTTGATAAATCTGTTCCTGACTGTTTAGAAATCAACAATGCTGTTAACCTTTCCTTTGCCAACACATGACAATTGGAGCATAACTACAGGGTAATTCCAGGCCTTTGTGTTTTTGAATGCCAGGGTAATTTCAAGAGCTCAGACAGTAAATTTGAATTGGTTCACATATGCTGTCTGCAACCATAAATACATTTAGAATAACTTATTCCACCTCTCCAAAAGTGTGATTTTCATTTTTTTTAAAGAATTCAAGCATTGGGTTTTGTGTTTATGGATACTAGAAGTTTGGGAGGAACTGGGGGGGAAATCACAAAGATATTTTTCTTCATTTAACCAAGTTTAGTATATTGCCATGATCCCTATCTCATCATATCATTCCAGATATGTCCTCCCCCTCCCCCAAGGAAACTGATACAAATATTCTATTTCTACTAGAGTCCTGGTTATAACTAAAGGTTTTTTTTTTTTTTTTTACTGAAGGCTTAGAGTTTCTCACATATTCCTCTCCTTGCCTAACATTCTTCTTTATCATCTTTCTCTTTCTTTCAAACACTTCGCCAATCCCCCTCACATTTGTCTCTTACCTCTTTGTGCATTAAAGCATTTTATGCTTTCTATCTCTCATTCTTTTCATAGTGACACTCCAGCCCACCCTCAAGAGCAGCTAACACTGCTTAGTTTTTCCTTGTCACCTTTATGATTGTGATAGTCTCCTCTCTTTCTCTTTTCTTCTTTAATTCATGTCAGTCCTCTCTTCTCTGCCATCATCTTTCACTTCACTTATAACTGCATTAATTCCTTTACTGACTAACCAACTTCCTCTAGTCCAGTATAGAAGCATTTCAGTCAGTGGCAATGGTAAGAAGTTTCTAGGACAGGTCCTGTCCTAGGAGGACTGAATTTTTGGTGCTAATGTTGCAATTATAGTAGGGATTTTGTGGACCTGTATACCCATCCTTCCTCACCGGAGGATAATTATTAGTGTAGCACAGCGCAAACTTTAGAAAAGGAAAAGCAATCATATCCCTGATCCATGAACTCATTTAGTAAAAACAAAGGCCATTTTGGTCATCTTCCCATTCAAACAATTCCTAAGGAAAACTGTCCTAGGAAATTAAAATCTATTCTTAGCTTTCAATGCAAGGAGAGTCTGAAGAATATGACACTAAATCTCAGGAATCCTTGTGCATAAATTTCACTCCAATAGTTAATACATTAAATTTAATATTTTTGCCTTCAAGAGACAGGATGTGGTACGAAACATTTTACATAATATTTTTAAAGTTGATCAAGAATCTGAGAGCTCCAATGGCATATGAAATCTCATTTCTATGCCTCAAATTTCACAACAAATCCTTAATAATTTTAAATAACTTAATGACAGAATAGCAAAGAAATTCTTTTAAAATAGAATATTTTGTTTAGAAGAGAAAAATAAGACAGAAGAATTTTAATTCTTACTTGCTCCTCAGATCCCAATGGTGCTCACCGGACTTCTCACCTAAGTAAAAAGAAAATGTGATAATGATTAAAGGAGTGTGAAAATGATACTGCTTTAAATACTGTTCTACTTAAAACCATGGCATGGAAAAAATGTTGCTTAGTGAAAAGAAAACTGTTTTTTTTTTTTTCATTTGGTTTAATTCCCACAGTTTCAAATATTTGTTTGCAACATTCTTTGAACTAAAACAAAAAAATCAAAAGGTGATGAAATTTGTAGAGAAGGAATTTTTAAAAAATTAGCTCCTAATTTAACTACTTTTCATTAGAAAGACTGAGCTGTTTTCACCTTTGTTTTTGTAACTCTGTCATCTAGTGTAGCATCTGGCATGCAGCAACCCCCTAATAAATGTTTGTTTAATTAAATTTTATAAGAATGAACATTTTTTGGAAAGGAGGATATTTTTTATAATCCAGTATTTTGCAACTGAAAATATTAACTTAATGGTTAAAATTAGAGGGAAAAAGTTCTAGAAAAGGAGAAAAATCCATTGTTTGATTAATCATCATCAAAGCTCCATTTTAAATATAGTTGTATTGTGGAGTAGTTGATTTTTACTGATACCCATGGGAGTCTTAGGAGAAACTTTATTTCAAATTAACCTTCTTTCAAGGAAAGTAATCCAAACCTTTTAAAAGTGGGATTTAAAGTAATTAAGTTCATCAAAATGTGAAATTTGTAGAGTTCTTGATGTTTCATTGGAGATGAAGTACATACACATTTTAAAAAATAAAGTCAGCTAGAAAAGACATTATTTTTAAGTTGAAAGAGCACTGAGTTTAGTTATAGGACTTTAGTTCCAATCTTGATGTTATTGCTTACAAACTGAATAATCTGGGGACATCTATTCCACTACTTTGGGTCTTACCTGAATCCTTCCCCCCTTCCTTCAATAAGATGATAAAGAATTGTACTAGATGACTCCAAAGTCACTTCAGGTTCTAATTCAATGAAATCTAGAAATTGTCTGCCACTAATTCAATTTTTTAACATAACTAGCTAATCTCACTCATGTACTAAAATGTTTAAACTGACCTGTGTATATCACTCAGAACTTTTTTTATTTTTTTATTTTTTGGCCAGTGGATGATAATGGTCAGAATTACAGTTAATTTTAATTTTTTATCCCTTTCTTGCTATCTGTTATCTGGGCTTATTTTTTTTAATGTGCAATATGAATAGAAAAGTCAAAAGTATAGCAGTTCATTCACTGCAAAAGAGGAAACCGACTTCACTTTCATCTTCAATTTGTCATCATTAGGCATTTATTGAATGGTTATTCTATGAAAACCATAGTAGGCACTGTAGGTGCTACATGCAATTTGGTTGCAAGAACTGTTCTTGTCCTGGCAGTTTATATATAATCTAGTAACTGCCAGCAGAGATGAGATGTGAACAAGCTATATATGAATTTCTGAGTTGATTTTTTATAAATAGCTGTTTATCATTATATCTGTTCTAAAGCCCCCTTTCTAAATTATCTCTGTACCCCTTTCCTGGCAGACATTATATGAATAAGTGTAGACATTAGCTATATAGCCTTTGCATCAAATTCTGGAAGGAACAAATAAACTGGGCCTTAACATTTCTCCTCTAGAAATGCTTTATAGACTTAAGTACACTAGATACAAAGTCTCCATCAGCCTGTCCAAAGTCAGAAAATACTAATGTGCTTCTATGCCCTCAAGTCAACAATAATAACTAACATTTTTAGTGCTTTAATACTTTATTTCGTACTTTAATACTTTAAAGCACTGTATATATATATATATATATATATATATATATACACACACACACACACACACACACACACATATATATATATATATATATATATATATATACACGCTAGTATTTACTGTGCCCTAGATACACTATGCATTATTCCCTTCATTTTATAGATAAGGAAACTAAGCTTCAGAGAGGTCATAAAGCTACTAAGTATCGGAGGAAAAATTAGAAATTAAACTCTTCCTTACTTGTTCCATTTGGCACAATACCACACTGTCCCACACAGATAATAGTAAGCATTTACTTAGCTACTCACAAAAGAAAGGAATGGCAAGAAAAGAAAAAAGAATTATCACATGCTTCAAACTAGAAATTCAGCCCCATTCACTGTTGTATTTGGGAAGTAAAACACAAATGGATTATTCTGATGAGTTCTTATTTACTCTAGGCTTTGGTAGAAAGGAAAATCATTTGGTCTTAACAAATCAGAAATATATCCTTCATTGGCTGGGTGTGTGTACCTTGTTTAATTTTTCTGACAGTATATCTGGTCCTTGTGATAAGAATTAGAACTCTTCATATTCCAAATATAAGAAGTTGATGGGGGGAAATTGTATACATATCTATATGTACATATATAGATTTATGGATGGATGTGTGTGTTTGATGGAGGAAAAATTATATATATGCACATATGTGTGTGTGATTACCAAAATATACAATTCACCTTATTACATCCTTAGCCTTTCCATTTATGCTCCCTTCCCTTGAGGTCAGGGTATACACACACACACACACACACACATACACACACACACTCAATCTCATTTCCCAGTACATGTTTTCATGAATGTGAAGTTTGGCTCATACGTAGTAAAGACTATAAGACTTTACTTTGGTGATTATTTAAATGTTATGTATTTTCATATTGTTGGGGCAGAATGTGCTCTATCACATTCATAGGATCGGTATTGGGAGGGACATTAGAGACTATTAAGTTTAACCCTCTCATTTAAAAAATGAGAAATTGAAAGCAAGGGATTATTAAAAACAACAATTTGACAGCTAGTGTCTGTGTCTGATAGTTGAAACAATGTCTTCCCAACATCAAATTTATCATAATATTCACTATCCCATGCTGTTTCGACTCATATATTGTCTCTCTCTCACCTGCATATACAGTTACACACACACACACTTACATCACACAGTACTACTTTACCTGTTGATCTCATCTAGTGCTGAGTATTTATTAACTTTTTGGTGATTATTCTTGATTCAACCTGTCTACCCTTAACATCGCTGCTGACCTGTAGTCTCACATCTCAAACTGGCTTTTAGACATCTTGAAGTAGCTATACTATAGACATCTTAAACTCAACATGTCCAAAACTGAATTCATTGTCTTTTCCCCTAAATCTTCTCCTGATTCCAGCTCTCCTATTGCCATTGAGGGCACCACCGTCTTTCCAGTCCTTCATGATTCCAACCTTGGTGTCATCCTCGACTCTTCATTAAAAAGAGATTTCATCAAAAGAGATTTCCTCATATCCAATCTGTTGCCAATGCCTGCTGATTTCACCTTTTCAACAGCCCTTAAGCACACTGTTCTGCCCTCTGATATGGCTGTAACTCTGGTTCAGGTACTCATCACCCCATGCCTTGAACTTTTCAGTACCTCACTGACTGGTCTGCCAGCCACAAGTTTCTCCCCACTCTAGTCCATTCTTCATTCAGCTGCCAAAATGATTTTGCCTAAAGTGCAAATTCATCTATGTCACCCCATACTCAATAAACTCTAGTATTTTCCTGTCAACTCCAGGATCAAATACAAAACCCTCTAGCTTTCAAGGCACTTCATAATCTACCCTCTTCTTACTTTCCCTCTCCTTTTATACCTTACATAAAAGCTTAATAATTGCTTCTTGACTGACTGACCCATAGAACCATACAAAATGCCCTTGCTTACCAAAACATACAATTCACCTTATTATATCTTTAGCCTTGCCCTTTATTACCCCTTCCCTTGATGTCATTTGCCATTTCATTATCTGACCTTTGATTAAAGAATGAAAACCTAATTTACATTTTGCAGAAGTTCAAGAATATAAAATAGTAAAGAGATTATGAGGTTAAATTGCTGCAGGATAAATCCTAGAAAAGAATGGAAAAGTTATCCATTACTTAGACTGGTAAGTTTTCCAGGATGAAGAGATGCCAACAAAGACATTGTGATATATCATTAATTAAGCAAATGAAATGCTACTCTTAATTATTCTCATCTCCTATCCCAGAGTAAAGATTGTATTTTGTACTTCTTCATATCTTTAGCATTTAGCAAAATGCCTGGCAATTTAGTAGGTAGCTAATGAATACTAGTTGACTAATTAGTTGTCTGACACCCATTTTCTTCTCTGGACAGAAGCATGACAATTATTTAATAAACATTCATTGAGCACCCATCACATTGCTCTTCTTTCCCTTATTCCACTTTTGCATGAGAACAGCAATCACTTCTAGATTGCCATTTTTCCTGGAAAAAGCCCAGGAAAGAACGATTCAATCATTTAATTGCCCTATGACTCTATTTATCTGTCATATGATATTCTTGGCCAGAAAGCCTTTTCCTATCTACTACCAATATATATGTTGCCTTTTCCCACTGAAATTTCATCTTGTTGAAGGCTGAGACTCAGTGCTTGACACATGGTAAACACTTAAAAATGCTTTTTCATTCACTCATCGATGGCATTTGTTCCCAAGGGAAATGCTGTGCTTCATTGTGTGCTTTGGCTATATTTTCTGAACTTTATGTAACATACAGTTATTATCATATGTGGGAGTCTCCTAATTCTCCCATAAAATGTCTCAGTTCTTTAGAGTTAAGGACTATACTGTGTCATGAGCAGAAAAGATTGAGAATCAATGATATTCTTGGTTCAGAGAACTATGCAAGGCCCTAGGAAGTATTCAAAATTTAGATAAGACACAGTCCCTCGTTATCTTGAGGTTTATTGTCTAGAAGAAAGATAAGGTACAAATATAGATAACTATGATACATAATATTGAATAAAAGGTACACTAGATAACTACAAATTTAAGTGCTAATCTAATGTAAGGGCTGAAGCAGGATCATAGTACAGATTGTAGTTTGCTTCCATAATTTTTTTTCATATGTTTTTTAAAAATTCCCATTGCTTTATGCCAATATTGGACCCTCCCATATTCTATACTATTTTATTTTCTCTCTATCTCTGTAATAGCTGAATATGTTCACATTAGTTGTTAGATTTCTATAAATATATAAGTGCCTCCAAATGCTCTCTGTTGAGCTCTAGCAGGTGCTACTGGCTTTGTGCCTATTAGCTTTCTCCACATGTTGATAATAATTGCCACGGGGGCAAGAATGGGCATTGCAGGTGTTTGGTTGGCATATTGTCTCTCACATCTAATAATAAATGGAAATCAAAGAGAGAATTATTTTCTACTATTTTGCTTAGAAGTGCTAATTCCATGAAGTTGTAGCAGAGATGATGGCCCTGGAAGGAGGATTAGGGCCCATGTTTCTTCAAGTGAAGACTATTATAAAGCAGTTGATGGCCATAACATCTCTGATCTTAGTTAAATGGTTTAACAGTTGGTTATTATTTAGAGATAGGCTTATTATATATATATATTATTCAGTTAGGCTTATTAGACCATAAAAACGGCATTGGTTGTGCTAGGAGAATTTGTCACACTATAACAACACATTGCACTTATAATGCTTTTAACTTGTTATAACACTCCCATATCTGTAATCTCACTCAATTCTTACAATAAATATTTGGTTAGGACCTATATTATTACCCCATTTTAAGCTGAGAGGACTGCTGAACCAAGATGTTTCTTATGAAGTACACATTGTCATGTTAATTTTTAGACTTTTGCATTTGAACATTTAGGGTGTACATATTATACAATGGATTCACATCTTAAATAGGATTAATTTTAAAGTTTATATTTAAGGAATTCCTTAAGTTATCCATAAAATGTAGTATAGTATTTTAAATCAATAAATAAAAGCTGAAAAGAATATGGAAATCAGATAGATTTTAATAACCATTAGATGCAAATTTAATTTTTCATAACACAGTAAAACTATTGATTGGGATGAAGAAAATAACCCGGATTTATACTCAAGTTAAAAAAAAAAACAAACAAAACAATAAATATTTAGTTGGCAAGTAAACTGAGGATGATTGGGGGCAAAACTTTGTCAAAGACAGTCTACTGGAAGGTGATGGTCTCACTATACAACTCTTTCTTATTTTCACCATTAAAAAAAGAGAGGGTTCAAGGAAATCAAAAAGAATGTAATTGATCAAGAATGATAAAGAGATAAACTAAGGCTTACTAACACTCTATCTCTTGCTGTTTCTGTCTCTCTCTCAAAGCATATATGTTTAAATCTATTATCTATTAAAGTTAAATGAAAACATGATGTAACCATGTTGCAATAGAGGAAAATACTAAGGGATTTAGAAATATTTATTAATTCAGAGACCTTGACACTCAGAATGATATTGTTGGCATAGTAAGATGGGCACTGAATTGGCAATCAAGAAACCAGGATTCCACCAATTCCACCAATACCAGTAATACATTTTGACTCTACTAACAAGTAGTTGTATGACTTGGGACAATGAAAGTCACTTAAACCTCTTTAGATCTCAAAAGGAGGTGAAATCTGTTACATAATAAAGGAATAGTTCCTTATGGAAGGTTTTAATTTCCAATATTAGGATTTGTGTTTTATATGTAGAGTTGCATTGCTACTGTAGCTATGCATATATGGACACATATGTGTATAAAATGTTTTAATATTTTTATTGCCTAAAAGTTACTGGGGAAAATAGGAACTTGGATTCCAGATTCTCTACTTAATCTAGAACAATAAGCATTTTGTATATTCTGAACTTTGAATCCAACCTTATAGCTAGACAGGATAATTGGTTTCCTATATGATACACTGCAATTTAGGAGGGGTGGGAAAGAAGTCCTTTGCCCAAATGTCTTCTCATCATTTGTCATTCTGTCATTCTGTGGTTTCATTTCTTTTGAACTAGAAAGATTTTCAATCCTCAAAAATACTTTATCAAATGAAAATGCCTCATGGGTGATCTTAAATTTAATAATCAACACTTTAGTCGACAGTCAAGCGAGGTCCTGAATAGGACACAATATGTACTGGAGACAGAGGAAGATTGGCATAGAAGAAAAGGATAATTATATGAGAGGTCAGAAGGCAACTCTTCCCTGCTCTACAGTTTTGCTTGGTATTGGACCTAATGAAATTAACCCAGTTGATTGTCAAGTTTTTATTGAGGTATCACTTTCAAACTAACCATTATTTATCCAACTGAAAAGTCCTTTCTATCTTATGGAATGATTGCTTTTTAACTCATCACTTTGTTTCCTTTGATAAAGTGAATTATTACATCTGTTTAACTGTTTTAACCTCTTTATCATGGCTCATTACTTTAACCAATAATCCTTGTGTATTTCATTCAAGTACCCTTTAAATGTCTAATCACATAACTATCCATTGCCTTCCCCATTCTCTAAGAAAACATAAACCAGAATCTTTAAAAACTCCAAGTTAATTTTGTAAAACCTTTCTCATAAATCGAAGTTAGAGGTCCCTTATCAAATCATTTTTTCTAGGCATTCTCTTATTAAATCCTCTAAAACTGTTTCCCAGAATTCCTCTGAATTGATAAGATAATCAGGCAATATTTGTAAGCTCTTGCTAAATTATTTTTGCTATAATGACATGATGTTCACTATTTTCCAGACATCAATATTCTGACCACTCCTCATAAAAAATAAAGCTATGAGCTAGAGCTCCACTAATTTCATTTGACTTCCTATCTGATGTATCTTTCTTCTCCCTCTCAAATATTTTATATGTCCATCTATCTTAAGAATAAGCATCACATATTGCAATGAGAGGCAATATTAATATTTAAAAAGTTAAGCTCATAAAGAGTGAAATATGGTATAGTGTCATATTAGAATTAGGTAGTAAATTTCTTAAGCTGTATATTAATTAAGTCTCTCTTTGGGCTTATAATGTAGCAACTATCTTCATGCTATTAATCAATCAACAGATAAATATTTATTAAATACTTGCTAGTGCCTTATAAGGTAACAAAGGCATATTCACTAGACATAAAACTCCAGAATTCCAGTGTTAGAAAAAAAATGTTTTTTAAATCTGACTTTGTCCATTTTATGGCAGACAATTTTCCCTTTAAAGACCTTTGGAAATAAAAGGGGTAGTTCTCTTCTGCATCGTCTTCCTGAAGCCTAGATACATTGTCTAAGAGTAGAGTTCGGCTGGGGTGTTGGATAGGTAGATTAACCTCTGAAGTCCTGTAGGGTAAGAGGAAGGAAATGAATTCTTTGCAACAGTCAGAAGAGCCAAAATAGGAAGACTTTGTCAGAGAAATAAGCTTGTGATTTCCTCGTTCCCCAGAAGACACTTCTGCCTTTGTGTAGGCTATCCTCTGTGGAAGTTGCTCCCTTCTCATTTTTGTCTCTTAAAATTCCCTGTGATGTGAGACAAACATTTAGGCTTGGAAGATGGAATAATTGACACAAGGGAAAAATGGAGAATTATATAGAAAATAGCAGGACAACTCTTCCCTGCCATACAGTTTGGGCTAGAATTGGTTCTATAAAAATTAAATGAGTTAATTGTCATGATTTTTATTGAGGCATTGCTGAGAAGTGAACAGAGAAAGTATAATTCATGAGGGTGTAGGGATTCTGAGCTAGGTATCAACATCAAATTTTATATTTTATTTTTAAAATAAATATTCCATTTCATCCTTGAAATTAACTTAAGGCCAGATAAAAAATAAAGGAATTAATTACAATTGTTATGGCACATGGGTTTAGCAGTAGAGTAGAGAACTTAAAATTTTTGTATTCAGAGTTGGATAAGGTCTCTTAGTAGAGGACTATCTGCCCTACTGATAAGGCCTACACAGATGGCTCCTGGACAGCAATACCTGGTAGGTGATTCATCAGCTGCATTCAACTAAAACTCCTTTCCTGGATAAATGACATAGTCATATGCTCTCCCCCTAAGGGGACTTGAGGAACATAGCACTTGAATCACACAATCAAAGGGATGTGGGAGATAGAATAACAGGTACAAATCCTAAATCACCAACTAGATTGTAAAAGTTTTTGTACTTTATATCTATTTTTATCCCTGCAGTCTAGCTTATGGTATTATTTTCTGTAAACTCTTGGATCAGAGATTATATACTTTTTAATAAGCTATATTCTAATTCAGTTCTCTGTGGTTCTTATAAGAAGGCTATAGAGAGCCAATTCAATTGTAATATCTTGGAAAAACCAAACAGAATGGTTCTAGATTTTGACTGATGTGAATCATGACTTGGACTACTTTGTTTATTACTGTTTCAGTTTCAAAAAGTAGAAGTCATCAAAAAAGTAGGAGTGAACAGAAAAGCTTATTGAGTAGAAATAGGAAATATAAAGCCCTTGGCTTCTTCTGACTTTAGGGCCTTTATTTTTATTTTAAAGCTCTTTTAAAAATGAATCTGGATAGCTTGTGTGATAGCTCTTTTGAGTATTTAATTTCTAAGAAGACTGCTTTCCTTCAAAAATGACCTACAATATGTAACCACATCACAGAGTTTTATTTTAGGGACAGCGACATTTCTACCTCCTGTTTTACATGCATCTTTGTGGGATGCTCAGGAGCTGAACTGAGCTGAAAGAAGAGATTCCTCAGCTGTCTCATCCCAACAAACCTGCTCTTTCCCCCTCCTCCTAAAATGATGATTGTATCCTTTCTTACCCAACTTTACATTATAAAAGGTGTACTTTACTAAATGAGACTTAAAAACAGCTTTCAACATTCTGTGATTCCAGTGACTCTCCATGATGTTTTTTTATTACCTAGGCACAAACATGGTTTCCGAGATGGTCTAGGCAGGAATATAGCTATTCTTCATCCCCAATAATAAAAATATATTAAAAAGCCTTTCAAACATAAGGCAACTTGAACATTAATAGAACTGAATGTTGATGTAGAGAGAAATGAAAATTTGCTATAGTTTAGAGCTTTGGACTTGTGATTTCTGAATATAAAAGACTGAATGGAGTCAATTGTTGCAGGAAAATATTAAATTACATAGGAAAGGAAAATGATGAATATTGGAGGGCATGTGAAAAAATTGGGACACTAATACACTATTGGTGGAACTATGAACTAATAAAATCATTCTGGGGAGTTATCTGGAACCATACCCTAAGGGTCATAAAACTGCACATACATTTTGATCCAGCAATATTATTACGAGGTCTTTATCCCAAAGAGTTTAAATACGGGAAAAGTTGGGGGAAAGAATCTACCTGTACAAAAATGTTTATAGCACTTCTTTTGTAGTGGCAAAAAACTGAAAACTGATGGGATGCCCATCAATTAGGGAATGGCTGAACAAGTTGTGGTATATGAAAAAAAAAAACCTGGAAAGACTTATATGAAATGATGCCAAGTAAAGTGAGCATAGCCAGGAGGATGATGTACATGGTAACAAAGGCAATGTATGATCAACTGTGAATGACTTCACTATTATCAACAAGGCAAGAATCAAAGGTCTCATGACAAAGAAGGCTAACACCTTAGAAGGAACAAAGAGAATCCGAATGAATGTAGATCAAAATATATTATTCTTTACTTTATTTATTTCCTCCATGAACTTATCTATAGTGTAAGCATTAAACATGTTATTTCACAACATGAAGAACATGGAAATACTTATTGTATGAAAAGTATATGTATAACCTATACCATATTACCTGCCTTCTTGGAGTGAGCGTGGGGTATAAGGAAGAAAGAGAACATGGATTGTGAAATGTCAGAAAATAAATATTAAAAATTGTATTGACATGTAATCTGGACAGAATAAAAATTTAATAAAAAGATGAATTATCTTCACCTACACCTATATTGAAAGATCTGTATTGCATATCCTTTATGTGCATGCTACTGGTTCAGTTACCAAATTAATGTAAGTTGCTTAAGTTTTTAACCTCCCAGATGCTTTTATTCATAATTGGCTAAAGAATGAATAAATAACTCTGGGATTAGGACAGGGATGAGATTATAGATGGAACTAGGTGCTGCTTTATATCTACTGAATCTTGAGGATTATAGATTTAGAAATAGAAGCCATCTAGTACAATAACCTCCTTGTATAGATAAGGAAACTGAGATCTAGGAAGGTGAGGGTCACAAAGTAAGAATTTGAACCAGATTTTCTGGTTGCAGAGTCAAAGCTTTTTCTACTTCAACAAAGTATTTTCTACTTACTTATTTCCCTCCCCACAACAAGCTTGTGAACATCTTATGACCCCTATTTTCTGAATGAGGAAAGTAAAGTAAAGTAAAGAGGCAAATTTGCTTGATTTGCTATATTGATTGCTATATATATGGTAGTACAAACAGGTAGAGTAAAATAAGCAGACTTTTAGATGTCCATAATGATTATGGGAAGGAAGGTTTTTATGGAAGATCTGGACATTGATGATAGATAGAAGGTAGAATATTTGCAGAATAGAGAAGGGGAGTGATATCTAAGAAAGGTAGGAGTTTAGAAGGCAATGAGAAAAGATGGGAGGAATAGTTTCCAAAAAGACTTGTTGGTAGAACAGTTTAGTGATTTGTCTGTGTAAGGGGAATTTCCCTGAGCCATGTGATACTCTTTGAGATTATGGCTAATGCTGCTTTTCTGAAGTGCATGTATCCACAGAACTAATTATATATACCTTGTCACCTTGAAAGAAGACAGAGGAAACTTCTCTGATTGGTTCACAGGGATTGAGGTTGCACCCAAGTTGATTGGATTATTCATTAGATTGATCAGTGGCTCCCTGATCAAGCTTACTTATACTTGACAGAGTTGACTTCTTATTCCC
This sequence comes from Monodelphis domestica, assembly GCF_027887165.1. Lineage (NCBI taxonomy): Eukaryota > Metazoa > Chordata > Mammalia > Didelphimorphia > Didelphidae > Monodelphis > Monodelphis domestica. The sequence continues at coordinate 123,553,382 of NC_077233.1, read as the reverse complement.
AATACATTTTTATTGTATGGATAAGTAGTAATTGTGGGGAAGGTGGTGGTAGGTGATGCTATCACCTACCTTAGAGGCTAAATGAAAGTCCAGATGCCTAGAAAATGGTTTGTAATGTCTGTCCTTATTTACAAGATGGCAGTGCAATGGATAAAGTGCTAGGCCTAGAGTAAGGAAGACTCATTTTCCTGAGTTCAAATTTGACCTCAGATACTTAATAGTTGCATGACCCTGAGCAAGTCCCCTAACCCTGTTTACCTCAGTACATTATCTGTAAAATGAGCTGGAAAAAGAAATGGTATATCACTCCAATATCCTTGCTAAGAAAACACTAAATGTGGTCACAAAGAGTCAAATATACCTGAAATGACTGAACAACAACAACAATCACAACAACCACCACAACAACCACAACCACTTCAACAACTACAACCACAACAACAACAAAATTAGCTTAGCGAAGATTAAAAAAGAATGCCAGGTGATTGGACTATGATGAAGGCTGTCATGTATAACAGTGAGCATTAATTTATTCAACAAGCATTTATTGCATAAATCCACCAAGTAGAACACTGAGTGGCACTGTAAAAATTAAATGTATATCTCTAATAATAAAAATATTATATTTTATGAGGTTTATTAAGACCATTAGAAATGACTGAAATAAAAGCTTTGATTACACATATACACATATATGTACTATTTTCACTTCTTTCTTACTGGTATAATGCATGAGAAAATAGTAGGAACACTGATATCAGGATCATATCATTTCATACTATATACCACAATCACTTGCAAATGTGAAGATGTTATCAACCTCCTTTGAGTAGCATATATTCTTTGCATTGCTCTTATGGCAGTAGTGATGGAATTCCCTTGTAGGTCACATTGCTTACCCAGCTTCCTTTCTCCTTCCCCAAACTAATGACACAACATTACTAGCTTCCTGGTAGGAGATATGGGTAGGGTCTATGATTATGGAGCACTCAACATATAGCCATTGAGCTTAAAGTAAATAATTGAATTCCCAAGAAAGGCATCATATTATAATAGAGTTATAGATTATAAGAGATAGAAAGGATCTTAAAGACCAATAACTTCTACTTCTTTATTTTAGCCCATCCAATCTAGGCACCTTGCCATGTGTCCTGATACTGTATTCTCTAGCTTAGACTTCTACATTTTCTTCCGGGTGGGATGAGTCCACTTACTTTTGTAACTCCATTTTGAGTCTGGGATATCTTGATTGGTAAGTAAGTACAAATACACCTAATCAATTATATAGAGATATCCTAAGACTATGCATTACATCGTATCCATCTATTCACTCTGGGAATCTTGCCATTTGTTCTGATGCTGTATGACCTCCTCTACTCCCATCTCAAATTAAATTTCCTATTCTGGGAATAGTAAACAAATCCATATTCCCAATGTTTCTGGAAAGGGCAGGATAACTGTTTGCTCTAATGTTCTTTTCATCTCCAGATTCTCTAGATCAAAACTCCCTTCCTTGGTTACTATTTTCTTGTGTGTTATCTGGCCTTTATAGAATATTAAAATATTAGGTCCTTGAAGGTATTTTATATTTATATTCATAATAATGCTAAAATACTTTTTAATATAAGTATGGAATCTAAGCATAATGAAATAGTAGAATCTCAGAGTTGGGACAAAATTCACAAGTTATTCATTCCAATTATTGCCTGATAAGAAAAATTCTCTGTGTAGTATTCCTGACCAGTCAACCTCTTCCTGAAGACCACCATCAATGCAGAACTCACAATTCCACAATTTCCTCATCATTATGTATGTAAAATGGGCCTCAAGTACATATGTAACCTCTCAATCTAGATCAATATTTTTACTGCTTTTTGGGAAAAGGCAGAATCATGGTGGTATTCCATCCCCAAGTCATCCTAAGTACTAGTAGTAGGGATATAGATCTGCTTCATGGTTATCGTCAACAATAGCTTTTGATTTAGATAACTTTTTGATAGATTTTAGAAATTTAGTAAAATACTTTTTTTCCCCTTCTTTGGTAGACAACAACTCCAAGTACCTCTACCCAGCAGTTTAAATAGAAAGGAAGAAAGAAACAAACAACAAAAAGCCTTCTTTTGGTTTTAGTTAGTGAGCCCAGGTGGTCTCATTTTATGACAGCACTATCTCTGCCACAAAACACCATGACTTTTTACTGTTGGGACTGCAGTATGCAAATTGGCTGGAGTCAATTGTACCTGATTGTCTAAATTGCCTCTGCTATAACAATTCTACCACCCAGTAATAAGCCATTGAAATCAAACAATGGGATTGATTACACATTCCTCACTCTGGGGAAACTCTATTAGTTTTACCTGAATAAAAACTGCAGAATGGGGCCCAATTCAGGGTAAGTAGTGTACAAAATTCTCTGGGAAGCACAGTTTAAAAAATATCTGAAGGAGTCTAAATATTACTCATTAGCAACAGGAATGGCAAGAAAATAGAGTTTTTTTTTTTTTATTTACAAGACAAATGAAAAGAGCCATTATAGGCAGCTATGGTACAGTGGAAAGATCAATGGAATTGGAAAAAGGCAGAGGTGCTATTCCTGTTTAAATTTCCAGATGTCATAAAGCTAGGAGAGATAGTTAACCTGGAGGATAACAAAGTCACAATCCAAAATACTTTGACAGATCAGAGCATTAGGTAGAAGCTATTAAAATGAATCGTAATGAGTATGAATGTGAACAATTATACTTGGGTTCAAAAAGTCAATTTCACAAATATAAGACATGGGAGATATGGCAAAGCAACAATTCCTCAGGAAAAAATGGGGGAATTTAGTCAATTGAAACTTTTATATGAATCAAGAGTATGATGTAGTATCAGAAAAAAATACTAGTGGATTTATTAAATCATAGTATCCAGGATAAGGGATTCGAAAGTCCCAATGTTCTCTGCTCAGGAAAATTACATCTGGACTTCTGTGCTCAATCCCAGATGTCATATTTTAGAAAAAAAAATCAATAAATGGAAAAACACCTCATGAGGAGGAAAATCAAGTTGATCAAAGGGCTTGAGATCAACATATAAGGAATTAGACAATGAAATCCTATTTCAGATGTCCTGTGATTTTGGCAAGTCACTTTATTTCACTAGATGTTCTTTTCTTCTGTCAAATGAGAGTCTCGTACTAAGGTTCTTAGGTTCATTTGGCTCTAAATCCATGATCCTATGATCCTAAGCCCCCATATTTGATGCTCACTATCTGTGTGTCCTTGCACTAGTTTTTTGAGCTCCCTGTGTTACCTGTAAAATGAGATGGTTGGATAAGATGGCCTTATATCCCTTTTAGCATATAGATCTATTATGGTATGACCTGGGAATGCTCAGACTAAAAAGAGATGGCACATGGAGAAATGATGAAATATGACAGTTATGCTGAAGTATTTGAAGAATTGTCATGTGGGAGGATTAGCCTTGTTCTGCTTGGCCCCAGAAGTAGAACACAGAATGGTAGGTGCGAAATGCTACACAGATTGAGGCTTGATATGAAGAAAAACTTATGAAAAATCAGTTGTCCAAAGATGGAATGGAGTGCCTCAGGAAGAAATGGTTTCCCTCTCTCTAGAGGTTTTCTTACTAGAGGCTAGATGACTCCTTGAAGGGATTTAGTAGGATGGATTTTTGTTGAGATAACATTAAACTAAATGACCACTGAGGTTCTTTCCAAAAGATTCTGTGATTATGTGACTTGAGTTTAAATCCTGACCCTTTATATGAAGACTTAGATGTTATAAAAGTCACCTCTCTGTGTCTGATTTTTCTCATGTATAAGATGAAAATATTGATCTGAAGGATTTTTATATCTCTTACAAAGCCATCATTCTAGGAATATTACAATAATTGCTCCTGCCTTTGCATGTTGAGATTGCTCATCAGTATGGTTCTTCTTATGGATAATTGAAATGGAAGTATTCAGACTTAATTTCTTTCTAGTTCTGGTTCTGTGCTCACTAAGTATGGGGCCTTAAAAATTCCATCTAAACTTTCTTTTGTCTGATTTTCCTCTTCTGTAAAATAGTGAATAATACTTTCTTTAGTATCACACACAGTGGTTGGGACAATTATATGCATATGGTGGTGTGCTGTTAAATGTTTAACAACTAGCTCTCCATAAAAAAGCATGCACAATACACATTTAAGGTTATTTTGCATAATTAGCATTTAATAATCACTTTCTAACATCTAGACAGTCAACAAACTAATAAATCAAACTATGATTTGGAGAGTTTGCCAATCTCTGATATATAGTCATATGAAAAATTTAACAATTGGCTCTTGGGACATAATTCAAACCACTATAGTATATACTTGCATGCATATGAAAATTAACTGGAAAAAATCTCTCAGCATCTGAAAGCTATAAAGTATGAAACAAATTCAAGGAATTAATTTCATTATTTGAATAATTTTTGTAGGGAGAGAGACTTTTTTTTTCTTCTCTTGAATGTGGCAGATAGATGACAAAGTTTTGTTTGTTTGTTTCTTTTTTTGGCTGTTTTTTGCTCAGATTCAAAATGCAACCTAATTGTAGGAGTATATTGAATCAGTAAGGCTTCCTCTCCCAAGCCTCAGCATAGCATTATGGACATTTTGGGGGTAGGGTGAGAGTCAGAATCTACCAGATGAGTTCTATTGGAAACCTAGGATCCCTATTGGGATAGTTAAATGGGTGTTACTAGAAATTTTCTAACCTTATACCAAATAGTCTTAGAGAGTAACAGAGGAGAAATAAGTACTGTGCATAAGCAGTCAAAAGAATTGATTTAATTTTTGCCTGAAGGTCAGTGTATTTGGCTTTTGTTTAGCTTAGCTTAGATATGTGTGAAGATGCATAAACCCTGTGGTTATGCTCTAAAAAGACTTTTGCATCTCTGCTCAGGGGTGGCTTTCTAGTTAATAGTATCTGGGCACATAGAGAGACTATAAGTATTTCTGAATTTGTGAATCCAGCTAAGGGCCCTGAAGAGTAGGAGCTCAGAGGAATACATTGATGCAGTATCCAAAACAGAGAGATGTTGTCCAGAAGAGATAACCTTAGCAGAGGGCAAATACAACACAGGAAAGAACAAAGATGGAACAATAACATCTCTAAAGGATAATGAAAACTCTGAAGCTTTAGAGGTATGAGTCATGAACATGCCCTAGCCATGTGGATTCCAGATATGTGCTCCTTCGTGTACATTCCAAGACTATCCATGTTTTCTGGTTACACATATTCACTGCATATATGTGTATGTGTGTGTGGTCCCATCAGTGCTTTGGTAAATTGTAAGCATATCTAATTTGTACCTAAGAAGAATATTTTCATGTCATCTTATTTGCTATGCTATTTGATTAAACTAAATGACTACAGAGGTCCTTTCCAAAAGATTCTGTGATTCTGTGACCTGGGTTTAAATCCTGACCCTTTGTATGAAGACTTAGATGTTAAAAATTTAAAAAACCCTTTATTTTTTAATTAATGTGTCCTGTAGCAGACTGGTAAAAGTAAATACATTAATAGGAGCTCAAGATGGTTTTTAAATAGGTACTGGGCCATAAAGTTACTTGAACTTGAAGCTTAACTGTACTTTGGGCTTCTTTGAGACTAGGTGGGTTATATGAGAGTGGGTATCCTAGTGTTGTATTAGTCAACAAGTCTAGGTTAAAGTTCTGATCTACCACTGGCTGCATAGATAACTGGAGTACCTCCCATTCTCTATAGATAAAAGTTAGATATAGGGATAAGGAAGTAAACATTGATGACAGTGGGGATTCCATAAAATCATCTATGGAATGAAAGATCTTTCAGTGGCTACGGTGAAACCATACCAACATGAAAGGTCTAAAAAAACTGGTTTCATGTAATATTTTTACCAGTTACCAGTGGGTAATCTTCATTCTAAACACTGATGGGAATGGGATTCATGCATTATTAAATGTAGAACATCCTTAAACCATTATATAATTCAATGTCTCATTTCACAGATGCAATCAAACTGAAGCCTAGAGATAAGGAATGATTTGTCCAGTCACTAAATGGTATGGATTTGAACTTGGATTCAAATAGTTATTGGTCTGAATTCCCATTCTTTGGCCTTCAAGTACAACATTTTTTCATTATGTCAGACTTCTCATGAAGAACCCCTCCCCAACCCCAGAATAGATATCAACCTACTTTCAAGATTTTTATTGAATCTAATAAGTTATAGCTTTTTTCCCTCTTGTACACAGAAGTTTTCTCAAATCTTATTACTTCAATCTGGATATCAAACAAGCTACTTGGTCCTTATGGCTATGAAAAGATAACCTCAATTCTATGCTATTTAATAGAAGCTATTGAGCAGATTGGAGCTACAGCATTGAGAGAGGTGTGAATTGCCCTTATTCAACCAAAGGAGGTGTGAATTCTGAAGACCAATGATAGCAGTTTAAATGCCCACACTGTTAACTATTTCTCTGTTTTACCCCAAACAACATTCATCTAATGAGCTTTCACTATTTTTATAACATCAGAAGATATGCCATTCAAATGAATAAAGCTATGATTTGAAACTTTCCATCATATGATCGCTGGATGAATTCCTAACAAAGGACTTCCTTTCTGGTTGTGATATATAGTACCATTTGAATTTAGAAAAGTTCTCATTCATTGAAATGGTATTCACAAAATCACAGAATCATAAATGGAAGGAAGTTCAGTGATTATTTGGTCCACTGTAAAGAGGAATAAGAATCTTCAATAATATAGTCAATGAGCATTTACTTAGGTTCAGCCTAATGAGGAATCATTACTTCCTCTCAAGTCACTCTACTTTTGGGCAATTCCTTAGGAACAGGAGGTAGTTTATGGCACACTTGATAGGGCATAGGATTTGGAGTCAGGAAGAGTTGAATTGGAATCTTATCTCAAATACAGATATTTACTAAATGCTTTTTTCTATTATTAATTAGCACCAGAGCTTTATCAATTATGAGGGTACAATTTACTCTAGCTTTTTGATGGGGAGAGAGGGTAACACTGAGATAAAGGGACTTGAAATAATTTTGTTGCAAAAAGTTAAGGAACCATTGATTAAGGCAAAGTAGTACAATTGATAGCTCCAAATTCAGGAAAATATGAATTTGTGGCAGATGCTTAGTAGTTATTGGATTCTGGGCAAGTCAATTAAATTCTTTCGTTCTCAGTTTCCTAATTTATGAAATGAGAATAATAATAATATCTATCTCAAAGAGGTATTGTGAGGATTAAATGAGATGGTATCTGTAAAGTATTTTGCAAATCTTATAGTATTATGTAGAGGAAAATTTTATTTTTATTTTAGAAGAGAAAGAGGATTATTGGAGTAAGGAAATAGGGGAGATAAAATCAATAGCACAAGTAAATTATTTGAAAGGTTACTCCATAGGTGGATAGATAGATTTTAGATAGATAGATAGACAGATAGATAATTAAGCTCTCATTACCTGCTTGAGAAGTTAAACTTTGTAAGAAGAGCCATGTTTTAAAGCCAAATTTGGGGACATGAAATGACCATTTTACAAAAAATGCAGGGAAAATTGGGAAAATGGTTTGGCAGAGACTAGTTAGAGACCAACATCTAATAGCCCATACCAAGATAGGGTTGAAATGGGTAGATGATTTAGACAAACTAGGTGCTACTTATTCACATATTAGGGGAGCATAGAATAGTCTGTCAAATGCATGGATAATGGAAGAATTTATGACCAAACAATAGATAGAAAGCATTATAGGATATAAAATGTAAATGGAAGGAAATTCAGTGATTATTTGGTCCACTTGTAAAGAACATTTCTATAAAATGTTTAATGGGCCTTTGCTTAGGTTCAGCCAAATGAAGAACTCACTACTTCCTTTCAAGTCAGTCCATTTGGGGGCAAATCTTCAGGATTTGATTATATGAAACTAAAAACTTTTTGCAAAAAAACAATTCATCTAAGATTAGAATAAAAAGAGAAAGCTGGTAAATGTTTATAAACATTCCTGAGAACTATAAACTGATAATCTCTGATAAATGCTTTATTTCTCATATAAAGAGAACAAAGTCAAATTTATAAGAATACAAATCATTCCCCAATTAAAAATTGTCAAAGGATATGAATAGTTGGTTTTTATACAAAGAAATCAAGAGTGTATGGAAAAATGAACTAAATTAATTTTGATTAGAGTATCTCAATCTAAAACAACCCTTACATCTATCAGATTGGCTAACATGACAGAAAAGGAAAATAATAAATGCTGGTGGGGAAGTGAGAAAATAGGAACACACTAACTGCAGGTGGAGTTAAACTGATCCAATCATTCTGGAACTATGCCCAAAAGATTTAAAGCTCTTTGATCCAGCAACACCAGTACAAAGTGTTATCACAAATATGTTATATAAAAGGAAAAGAACCTGTTTATGCAAAAATATTTATATCAGATCTTTTGTGGTGTCAAAGAATTCGAATCTGAAGGGAAGTTCATCTATTGAGGAATGACGGAGTAAGTTATAGCATAAGATTGTAATGGGATACTACTATGCTATAAGAAATGATGAGATTGACTAAAGAAAAACCTTGAAAAACTTGCATGAACTGATGCAAAAAAATGAAATAAGCAGAATCAAGAGATCATTGTATATAGTTACAGCAATATTATATGATGAGCATTTTGGAAAGAAGGCTATTATTAGCATCCAGTGATTTCAAGACAATCCTCAAGGACTCATGATGAAAAACACATTACAACTCTAGAAAAAGAACTGATGGGGTCTGAATGCAGAATTTCCAATTGTCTCATCAGTAGAATGAGAAAAAACTTATCATAATTCATTATTTACCTCACGTAGGTCTTATGAGGCAAAACATTTATATTTTAAAAGTACTACATACAAAAAATGTGAGTGATAATGATAATCATGATAGGCTAAAGAAATAGAATTTGATTATACTTTGCTATTGATGGTTAAAGGGTACTAGAGTTTTAGAGTAGTAAAGGAGTAGTGGAGAAGAATATATATATATATATCTGTTTTGGAGATTAATGTACTATTTTTATATAGGATAACATGAAGGTGGGAAAGATTAGAGGCTGTTAAATGTTATCAAAATTATCTATGTGAAAAGTTAATAAGAATATGAACTATGCTAGAGATGATAAAAATGAGGGAAACTATAGGAGGAGAAAAATCAATTGGATTAGAGGAAAGGAAAAAGTCAAAGGTAATTCTAAGGTTTTAGGTCTGTATGAAGAGAATGTTGATGCTGATAACAAGAATATGGATATCTGAAGAAAGATATTTGGAGGAAACTGGTGAATCTGAAGTATTAAGATGATTAAAGGACAGGTGGAAATGGGAGACTCAACAGAGATGGGATAGAAGATTAAAAATGGGGTGAAGAAGAGGGGAAAGAAAAATCAAGAGCAGTTTAATGTAGGAGGTGGCCCTTAAGCTTTGCTCTGAATAATCAAAGAAAGAGTTTCTTTGTTTAAAAATAGTATTTAGTATTGGAAGAATAGGATGTTTTAAGGCAAAGAAAAAAAAGAGAAGTGAAAAAGTTAAACTGAATATGTGAAAGGCAGGGAGTTGAAGAAGACAGAGGAAAGTAACTGAAGAAGAAAGAGATAAGAATGAGAATAAGAACAGAGAGAGAGGAATGAGAAGAAGGGATAAAGATAACAGAATCAGTTTTGTAGAAGTTGATAGATGAGTGCTATTTTCCTCAGAGAGCACTGGGAAAGTAGAAAAGACAGATGAAACTACAGAGAAGGTAGGAAGAAGGGGAATTGAAAGCTTGGACCATACTGCTCCTTTTGGGAAATCAGAATCTTCATTTATTGACCATTCAAGGATCAGACGTATAGATACGTATAGATATGAACTGCAGATATTCATGGTGTCTTCATTGAATTATAATTTCATATGTGATAGCTGACAATTGAGGCTAAGATTTCATGGAACAGAAAATAACCTATCTGGCCATTGGTTATTTTTAGCATAGTTCAAAATTCTTATTGTACAGATGAGGAAGCTTAGGCTCAGCAAGGTAATGGGATTAAATATAAAAAAATATATTTTCAGGTAGAATCTATTAAGCGAAATAAAAGTTTTGAATATGTAGTTAAAAAGATAATTTAGAAGCGCTTTGTACCTGAGAAAGAAAACATAGAGAAAAGGACCAAATAAGGAGTCCTAGATTAGCTCTACAAATAACTGGTCTCACCATGTTGGCTAAAGCCTTTGGTTATACTGCTAAAATCTATATGTCCTCCCTTTATTTTCTTAGGAACCAATGGAAAAATGAAAGAAGCTGTCACATCTGAGCATGTCCAGTTGCCACAGGTTTTGAAGGTGGAAATTATAATAATTATCCTTTTTTGACTAGAATAATTCGGTGAGATCATTTGGATATCTCCTGTCAGAAAAGAAGAGATCAGTTCAAACCAAAAATATGTCTACAATATTTGATAAGGGATACCTCACTTCTCTCATTAAGAAAAAACAAACACTACATATTTTTTCACAGTGGAGTATTACCTTTTTAGAAACATGGGTTAAAAATTTTTAATCTTTAGTAAAGTAATAGTAATTTAAAATTAATCCTGAACATTTGTATTCTGTAAAAAAATTCAGCAAGCTAATTTATGTGTTATAGATGGGTAATGATTTTACCTGGGAGTGCCAACATATATGAAATTACTAATTCATTGAAATACTCAGAGTTTTGCATGTAGTCTAAGCAATTTCATTCTAAGCCAGGCTCTTTAAATAAAAAAAAAATAAGTAAAAGTATAGATTGATTGGAAGTAGGAGGCAAGGAGAAAAGAAAGGAAGAGACAAAGTCAGGAAAGAGGGAAGGGGAGAAAGGAAGAGAGTGAGGAAGAAAAGGATGAAGGAAAGGGTAGAAGAAAAGGGGGAAGGGAGAAAAAAGAAGAGAGGAGTAAGAGAAGAAAAGAGAGTAACAACATAAGGAAGGGAAGGGAGAAAGAAGGGGAATGAGGAAGGAAGAAATAAAGGGAGAAAAGAAGGAAGAGAAGAGGAATGAAAGAAGATGGGAAAGGGAGAAGAAAGGAAGGGGAGGGTGAAGCAAGGAAGAATGGAAACAACTTGATTATATATCAGGCATTCTGCTATATGCTTTACAAAAAGGGCAGAGAAAGAAGAAAGGAAGGAAGAAGGGATGGAGAAAAGGAAGGTAGGAAGAAAGACAGAGAGATAGAAGGAAACAATGAAAAATTAGAGGAAGAAATGAAAAGAAACCCCGATATCAAAGGGCTTATTTTTTAAGATGATAACTCCTTAAAAGAAAAATAACCTTAACTTTTTTCCCCACACTGCTTTTGTATTTCAAATGATTTTAAATGTTGTTTGTTGAATTCATTGCTGAAAGAACATATTTCAGAATTTCTAAACTTGACAAAATAGGTTATCTATTACATAAGCATAATCAAATTCAAATCATCTATTTAAAATTGAATACTTGAACCATAGACTTCTCTTCAAATTAAAATGAATTAAATGTTCCTGTTAAGCTACTCTCAAAAAAATTCCAACATACAATACACTCTCGATTTGCATCTCATGCCATTTTTGATCCCTTTGCAATTGGAAGCTTAAAAATGACATAGAAAATAATGTTTGATTGAACATTTCTTTGTTCATTTCTTAGGGCTAGAATAAAAATTCAAAAGATATACTTATCCAATTATTTCCATAAGCATTTGTTAAAATCCTACTATGTGCCAGATGCTGGGAAAGAATGAAAAGTCCTTGCCCTCAAGAAGCTTAATTTTTGTTGGAAGAAAAACTATTAACATAGGAAAATATGTATCTGGGGGAACATTTTAGGCCTCAGGTACTAGTACTCAACCCTACCATAATACTCCCTTTCATTAATTTTGTAATGCCCATAAGCTCTACAGTGCACTTTATATTGTGTTCTGAAGTTGTTCATTAGTTCTTTTCTAAGCACATTCATTGCCTCCCTAAATGAAAGAAATTCCGCTGAAGAACAGAGAAAGCAAGAGAAAAGCAATGTAATGAAGTGGGGGAAATGACTATTTTGCCCCAGAAGAGCCAGCTTTGAATCTTGGCTTTACTCCCTAACTTCTTAACACGGAGCACACCACTTAATTACGTTGGACCCCAGTTTGTCCACTGTTAAATGATGGGATTGGATTAAGTCATGCTAAGGTTCCTGGCAGAATAGCCAAAACTGGGCATTCTGGTAGCTGTGGTAAACTCGCTAGGGAATTCTGAGTGGTAGCTAACGCCATATTCCTTTGGGGAAGGGCCAGAGGGGTGAGGGGAAGGTAGAGGCTAGGATAGGAGTTTGATGATAGCTAAAACACTTAGGAGACTGTAGCTTACAGCAGGCGAAGCAGTAGGAATGGAGGGAGTGGGCTTCCTTTCCCCATGGTGGTGCACTTCTTTATTTCCTCACTGTATTGGTGGTCTGGGGCCAAATCCTGTGGTCTGCATTCTGATCCCTACTGGAGCCCCAGAACAAAGGCCTGAGGACTTTCTGCTAGTTACAACTATGTGTCTAGATCTAAAGCCCAAGAGAGGATCCTTATTTTCTCCACAGTACAGGAAGGTCTAAATTGCATAAATATTTAGATGTCAGCTAAGAGGATATGTTGATAGAGTACCAGACCTGGAGTCAGGAAGACCTGAGTTCAAATGCAGCCTTAGATGAACTCTGCCTCAATTTTCTTATTTGTAAAATAGGGAAACAAATAGAACCTCTTTTGGAAATCAAATGAAATAATGTATTTGAAGTTCTTTGCAAATTGTAAAGTGCTATATAAACAAAAGAGGTTTTCAAGCTTCATCCACATGCAGATTTTGCTAGAATATCCTTCAATCATCTCCTAAGGTCTATTGTTATTGCTATTATCATTCCTTCAGTGAATCTATTAAGCAAAATTGTAAACCTCTAAAACTTGTTGCTTTTAATAAGTACATTTTAAAAGGTGCTTTTCCTTGAACAGAAACAAAGGGGGCTTTAAAAAATAAAAGATTTAATACCTAGGGAATTCTTTGCTCCTCTTTCCTCCTCCCCTTCTCCATCTGTCTCTCTCTAGCTTCTCAGGGCAGTGATATTTTTAAAAGAAAGGATCATAGGATTATAGATTTAGAGCTGGGAGAGATAGAGAAGACAATAGAGTTCAGTGCACTCATTTTGCAGATAAGGAAACTGAGGATCAGACAGGAAAAAAATCTTAGCTATAAATGGAAAAAAAAAGTTTCAAAACTACTTAAAAGGCATTTCTGTCAAGTCCACAAACCTCTTGAAAATGTAAGATACTATTCTAAAATCCCTCAATATTTTTAACCCTTCCCTTCCATTTTACAATCAATACTGTTTATTGTTTCCAAGAAAAAATGGTAAGGGCTAGGCAATGCACCTTAAGAGACTTGTCCAGGATCACAAGGTTAAGAAGTCACTGTGGTCACAATTGAACTCTAGGCCTGGCTCTCAATCGACTGCCCCCCCGAGTTGCCCCCCAAAATTCCTTGTTATAATTAGAAAATGAACCCACTCGGATGCCTGTGCCCGATTCTTGTTGCCATTTGGTTACTTCAGATAACTTACCTTCCTCATGTGTCTGCCTTTATCATGGAATTCTGGCACATTCTCATGGTGTGGGGAGGCTTAATTAATACCTTTCTCTTCAAGAGACTGTGATTAAGAGCTTCCACTCTATTAAGTGTAGGTTATTTTAATGTATTTCTAATAACAGTTGGTATTACTTACATAGCACTTGGAGTCAAGCATTCCAAAAGTATCATCGTTAATCCATGCTACCCACTTCTGAAATAGGCTGGGACACATATTGTCATTTCTTTTCAGAGGATCTTTCTTTTGCTATGAACTCATTAACAGAGAAACGTTGACCTTAGGGTCTCTCTAGCCTTAAGACCAAAGGTTGGGGATTCTGTTCTCTTCCTTTTTCTGTCCGTGCAATGTGGGGAACCATGCCAGAAATGACTTCCAGAGATGTCAGTGCTTCAAGGACCTTCTATTTCATCTGGGTAGGGATTCCATTTTCCACAATGCCTCTATATTCTAGCACAGGCTGACTGAGTTGCTATGGCCAAAAAAACTCATTGTCCAATGGCCAAATTCCTAGCAATGATTTGTTGTGTGAACTTAACTAGGCTGAGCTTTAGTTGGAAAATGTAAACACTATTGCCCAAAGTCTTCTCCCTTAGCAGGGCCTGCTACAGTGTGGCTTCCATCGCTGTAGACTTTCAGAAACCCCTCTCACCCCTTTGCCACTGGGAAGCATCTAAGTGGGGGCTGACTGGAGGGGAGATTATAGAATAACTATATCATTGCCAATTTAGCTTTTAGCCTCAACTAATTGTTTTATGCTGTAAAAATGAACCAATTTAAAGAAACCAATTTTCAAGAAGGAATTTTGGATGCCTGATTAAATGGTTAATTCGAACACCAGGTGATATTTTCTGCCATATCGTGCTCGGTGACATCCTTTTCTCTGCTCTGACACTTCTTTCTGCCTGTCTTTGTATCGTTATTTTAAGGACAGGGTACTCAGCTATTTTTAAATTTAATTCACATATGTATTTTGATTCTCTTAAAGTCTGTTTTGATCAAAAATCTAAATTAAACTAATGCAGGTAGGTGTTACAGTGAATATAGAGCTGAGTATTTTCTGGAGTTGGGTGACCTGAGCTCAAATCTGGTCTCAGTTACTTGCAAGTTATATGACTTTAGGTAAGTCACTTCTCCTTTGTTTGCCTCAGTTTCTTTAACTGTAAGAAGGGAATAAAGATAGTATCCATTTTCCACGGCAGGTTTGAGGATTAAACAGGTTTAAAATCATAGAGTGCTTAGCAAAGGACATGGCATATAGTATATACTACTGAAATTCTTAGTCTTCCCATTCCCTGCCTTTCTATGCTAGGTATCTAGAGGGAGTGTATAGATAGAGTACTAGATTTGGAAGCATGAAGAAATGGGCTCAAATCCAGTCCCTTTCATTTACTCATTGTATGACTAGATAATGCTCTTTGCCTATAGGAACCTGAGATAGGTACCTAGAACTTCTTTGCTATTTCAATTTAATTCAGCAAACAATTATTAAATGCATTCCATGAACTCATTCAATAACTCAATTTATATTTATTAAGTTCCTATTACCATAAAATACTCAATGTATTAGCAGCTCGATGACACAGTAGATAGTGTGATAGGACTGGAGTCAGGAAGACTAATTTCTGAGTTCAAATCTTGTCTCAAACATTTACTTGCTATGGGATGGGAACCTGATCAAATCACTTGACTTGTTTGCTCAGTTTCCTCATCTGTAAAATAAGCTAGAGCAGGAACTAGTGTATAAATGGAGATTTTGAACCCTAGACTTCATTTCCCAGAAGTCCTTGGTATATCCCAGAATTCCCTATAATCTTCCCTGAGTCTCCACATTGGCAAGATCATGATTGATATTAAACTCTCAGTAACACCTCCCATATTCCCTTCCTTTGCAATGATGCAGCAAGTATAGTGGTAAACTAAGTGCAGGGATTTTAAATGAGCTAATCAGCCATGGGCACATGGTTTTTATTTGGCATCCTCTTTATTCCTTGATTTCTATTGATCCTTAATAAACCTCATAAAATATAATATTTTTATTATTAGAGGTATAAATTTAATTTTTACACTAGCAAACCATTCCAGTATCTTTGCCAAAAAAACCAAACCCTAGTTAGGGATATGAAGATTCAAGCAGGACTGAAATAACTAAATAACATGTTAGATTCCATAGATATGAATATAAAGAAACAAAAAAAAATATTCACTTTCCAGAAGTTTAGATTCTAACAGGGGATATCACAAATGCAGGCATAAATATTCAGAGAATAAATTTTAAGAGAACAAACAGAAATAAATATTGGACAGGTAAAGAGGGGAAAAGGGGAGAAAGAGAGAGAGAGAGAGAGAAATGGAGTGAGACAGATGGGGAGAGAGACACAGAGAGAAAGAGCAGTAGGCATTGTGAAGGACTCCCTGATTCAAAGCTCAGACCACTATCCTCAGTTTCACCCTATCTCCATATACCAGGCATAGAAAAATATGTCTTATATTATTGCTTAAATGAAAATACAAAGTCGTAGACAAACTGTGATCTGTGCTGGTAAGGAAAGTTTCAATGAAGAAATCAAAGGTCCTATGTCTGTTTGCATGTGTTCTACATGTCATTTTAGAATGCCAAGCCTCAAGTGTGCCTTAAACTGCAAGGAAGAAGAATAAAGATTTTGAAATATGACAAATCTATTTGATCACAGTTTTGAGTTGGAAAATGAAAGACTAGCTTAGAGTTGCTAGGGAATGAAACAAGACTAAGGCAAAATGCCATTGGAAATCCGGAAACTATCTATTGCTCTCACGGAAAATTCCTCTGACTTGATCTTAGTTGAATAAATGAATGAATCTTCTATCATCTATCCTAGTTTTGCTTTTGTGGAAAATGGAAATGACATCAGTGGGGTAGATGCATGCATATACACACCCGTTGCTAAGGATTGATGTAGTTGCCAGGTGAAAATGGCCTGCATTAACCTGCCATGAATACTTAAACATGCTGTCGGCTGTGTGCTGTTAAGGAAACTGTCTTGGAAAATGGGGTGATCTGTTATTTCTCAACAACTGCCTAACATTATAGCAGTTGGTACATTTGCTGCTCATTCATTTTGAGTACACTAACTCATTTAGGCACTCTGTCTCTTCTGGGGTCCAGCAAAGTCCAAATAGAGTGACTGTCTAACTTAATAATAATGACACTATTTAACGAACACTATACTCCGGAGAAAGAGAGTCTTAACTAAGAATTCAGAGAGACCTATCAAGTCATTACGAGCTAAATGTGCTAGGAACTTCAAATCAGTTTCTACTTTAACAGAGGAAGCAAGAAGGTGCCCTTTACAGCCTAGCTCCAAACTCACTTTCAAGGTGCATCTCTCAATATTCCCTTTCTATCATTCTGCATCCCAACCAAATTAAACCACTGGCATTCCTGCTGTCCATTTAGATTACTTTCCATGAGGATTTAGTTTTGAACCTTTGCTGGCATGCTCAATTTGAGATGGGACCTCTAAACTATACATGAGGACACCTATAGGCTGCATATTGACTTCACTTTAAAATGTAATACTTGTATTGTAAAATGTTTTATTGTATTATTATTTTATTAAACATTACTCAATTAAATTTTAATCTGGTCCTGCTGCCTCTAGCCAGTTTGATACCTCTGAACTAGATGACTTCCAAGTTTAGAACTTCTGGTTCTAAATAAAGGATCTGATGATCAATGTGTATCAGGAACTACTGTTATCTCCACCAGACAAAACTATCTTCTTCTTCCACTGTTTAGGTTTTAGAGCCAATATGGCAAAATGAAAATGTAGCTCTGACTTTGGAGCATGGATGACCTGAGTTCTCATGCTGAGTATGAAGCATATTGGCTCTGTGACCCTGGGTAAGTCATCTTTCAGGCAATTTATAATTCTAAGTTGAAGAGAGGAATCCAATCTTTATTGGTAGGGAGGAGTTTCTTCATCTGTTGGTTCTCTATTCCAGTGAAATCAAAAGTCCTATCCCTATTCCTATCATCTTCCTGCATGTCTTTTCTGTCTTCCTCACCTCTTTTTCTCCTCTTTCCAGATGAAATCTTTCTCTTTATTCTCAAATTAAAAAAAATACTTTGTCTCAAACTCTAACATACATTATATTGTCTGAGTGTATTTCCCTATTAATAATTACATGAAAAACCCTTGGTGGAATAGGTTCTGGTATATTTTCTTCTTTGTTCCTCCAAACTCACAAAGAACAGTGCCTTGTACACAATAGTAATTTAATAAAAAACTTGCTAAATTAAAAGTAAATAGAATTGTGCCTTAAAACTTTTTTTATTTTCTTGTTTTCATAGGATACCAGAATGTAGAGATAGAGGTAAATTTGGAGATCATCTAGTGCCCCTTCCTGCTTTGATAATTAAAGAACAGAAAACCTAGAGAAAACAGTTTTCCCAAGGTGACCTAGTAGTAAGGAGCAGTGATGGAATTTAAACACATTTTTATGACTAAAAAATACGAATACTTTTTCTACTAAACCATAGAGTTTTGCCTTTCCAGCAGATCATTTTGAGAATCCTAATGCTATTTATTTGTCCTTAGTTTTGAAGAGGACCAATGATATTATTGGGTGAAATCTTGACTTGTTAGTGAATTGAATTTATGTGAGGCAGAGTTGGAAAAAGTCCTCATTTTCATTCTCTCTTCCAGAGTCATTGAAGTCCACTAGCAAGACAAAACTCAGGGATGACTGGCAATAGCCTGGGATGCAGTGGATGACCTTTTCATCTTCAATGTCTGATTGAACTCCAAGGGTTCCATTGTATCTGCTTTAGCTGCTTTCATGACCATAAAACAAATCACTCTCAGATACCCATTCTAGCATGGAAAATCTTCACATGCTTAGGATAGGTATCTTCCAAATTAACCAATCATTTTGAGGCCTGTTGTTCACCCTCAATCTACTTTAGGCCATCTGTTGAGATTGTTTTAGAGGGGTGGAGCCACAGGTGCGAGTTGGATGAAAGGTGGACACCAAAGGTAGGTTGAGTAGCTCTGAAAAAGGCTCAGCAAGCCTTGACACTGAAGGTCTAGTCCTCTCTGAATATCCCAAACCCCTGAGAAGCCTAATAGAATTCAATGAGAAGTCTAATAGAAATATAAAAAAAATTTAAGGCAAACATATTTTACTCTTTCTACAAATGTTTAGAACTTACCATTTTAGATTCACCTATTACCTTGGTAGCTTTGGTGACTTTGCCTTTGAGTAGCCTAGCTTTGACAGCTGAGATTTCATTTTATGTTGCCAGGAATCAGGCCTCCTTGCCATTTCCACACCATTTTACCCCCCATTCCTGCTCCCCTTTTATGTTATTGTTCCACATTAGAATGTAAGTTCTTCATTTAAAGAATTAATTTCAATACTACACAAACCCTTTGAGGAAATACCCCAAGGAGGAGTGCTACCAACTTCCTTGCTTTGGTTGATATGACAGAATAGAAAATGACAAATGTCGGAGGGGATATAGAAAAAATTGGGACACTATGGAGTGGTGAACTGATCTAACCATTCTGGAGAGTAATTTGGAACTGTATCCAAAGGGGTACAGAACTGAGTATGCCTTTTGACTAGCAATACTACTAGTTGCTCTGCATCCCAAAGAAATCAAAGAAAAAGACCTATAAGTTATTGTTCTCATTGTTTAGTTTTTCAGTCATGTCTGATTCTTTGTGAGCCCATGGACCATACCATTCATGGGGTTTTCTTGGCAAAGTTGGTTTTCTTGGTTTTCTTCTCCAGTGAAGTAAGGCAAATACAGGTTAAGTGATTTGCCCAGTGTCACATAGCTAGTAAATTTCTGAGGGTGCATTTGAACTCATGTCTTTATGAGTTAGGCCCAGCATCCTAGCCACTAAGCCACCTAGCTCCTCCTGTATATACAAAATATTTATAGCAGCTCTTTCTGTGATGACAAAAATAGAAAATTAAGAGAATGGCCATCAATTGGAGAATGGCTGAAAAAGCTGTGGTAGATGATTGTGATGGAATATTATTGTGATCTATGAAATAATGAGCAGGACGGTTTCAGAAAAACTGGGAAAACTTATATGAACGGATGCAAAGTGAAGAGAGCAGATCTCAAAATCATTTTGCATAGTAATAGCAATCTAGTACAGTGATCAATGGCTGTGAAAGATTTTATTATTGTGGTCAATATAATGGTCCATGATAATTCCAAAGGACTTATGATAAAAAAATGCTAACCACCTTCAGAAAAAAAGAACAGATGGAATCTGAATGCAGATCAAAGCATATTTTAAAAAGATTTTCATTATTTTTCTTCTGTCTGTTTTCTTTTGAAACATAACTCATATGGAAATGTTTTTCATGACTTCAAATGTGTTATATATATATATATATATAATTTAATTATTCATCTTCTCAAAGATGGGAGATGGGAGGGAAAGAGGGAGAGAATTCAAGACAAAAAATTTTAAAGAATATAAACAATTTTACATGTAATCAAAGCTTTAAAAAAGAACATAAGCTCCTTAAGAGCAGGAACTTTCTTATTTCTTTATTTATTACTTAATGTAGTATCTGGTACATAGTAAGTAGTTAAATGTTTTATATATCTACAATCTATGTTTAAAAATCTATCTACTCATCAAATTATTATCCATCAAGATAATTTATCAATGTATCAATATATTCTTACAATCTATCTATCTGTCCATCTTATCTATCATGTATCTATTGCTGATTAGAATGTAGAATCTTTCTGACATTGAACTATATCTTTGTTTCTCCAATTCCCAGCACAGTGTTTGGCTCATAATGAGGTCATTGTTTTGTGTATTACTTACTACTTTTTAGTACTTTTAACATTAAATGTACAAAACCTATCATTGCTATTTCTGTTCTTCATTAAGGTTTATATTACGAAACTCACAAAATAGAAGTTCTAGTCACTGAAAGATAGACTCGCCTAAAGTCTTTGAATATGTCTTATGTTAGCTGTATACATTTATGAGGTATATGGGAAGAAACAGAAACAAGTTCAGGAGTTAGGAGGAGTGGAAGATTGAAGGGTAGATCTTTCACTAGTAAAAATCTCAAAGATAAAAATGGAAATTAGTTCTACAAAATAAAGAACCAACTATGTCCAAAAGAGGACCAAATGACTTTGAGATCTATGCTTAAGGTTTGACAATAAGATTAAGGAATAAATTAAGACAAAGGAAATAAAGTATTTCTACTATAATTACTATGCATAAAACTTATCTAAATATCAATGCCATACTATAATTTTATGCATTAAAACCATGATTTGAGCTTAAAAACAAACTGAAGAAAAACCATTTATGATCTAGTATTTTTTTAAGGTTGTTGTCAGAATATGTGGTTTCATTGGTGCAGACCAGAAACTTCTCTATAGCTTTGGAAGGTGACTCAGAGGCCCAAAGAAAGTAAGACACTTGTCTATGATAACATAACAAGTATTTGTCAGGAGTGAGATTAAATACCTATCTATCCATTACACTACAATACCTAACAAACCTTATAATATGTTTATTATGCTAACAATTGAATATATGTTAACAATTGAGTATCCTGCCATTTAAAATAAACATCTATCTTTTAAAGGGGGAAAATACAATCTTCCATCCCTTATTCTTTCTCCCTCCCTCCCTCCCTCCCTCCCTCCCTCCCTTCCTTCCTTCCTTCCTTCCTTCCTTCCTTCCTTCCTTCCTTCCTTCCTTCCTTCCTTCCTTCCTTCCTTCCTTCCTTCCTTCCTTCCTCCCTCCCTCGTTCCTTCCTTCCATTTTTGTGTTCCCTAGACCAAGCACATAGTCATGTAATAATAAATATCTTTTGAATTTTCTGAGGCACCAGTGAGCTTAGAATGTTTGTCTTATAGACTGTCTGCAGAATATCATCAAAAATGCTTTGTATTGTCATCTTCCTTGTAAAACCACTGCTAAGAATCAACTCTAGTTGTTGAACATGAGGCTGTTGTTAGCTTGACCCAGATGTATTGTTAGGAGTATCATTGTCATTTCAACTTAACTCAACAGACATTGTTATATTCAAACTAGGAGATTTGGGGGCACTTGGATGAATGACAAGTTACATGTGGGAGCTCATTAAAAGAAGATATGAAAGCTCACAGAAGAGGCCAGGAGCTGAACTCTCTAGAAGGCTAAAGGGATTTGGTTCATTGGAAGATTCTCTTTAGCTGTTCTAGAACGTCTTAAAGACAATCTTATTTTTTTTTTAATATTTTAGCAGTACCATTTCCCTCTTTCCTGGGGAGCTCATACATTTTAGCTAGCTTGGTGTAGGGGAGAGGCCATCACAATGTGATTGGTTTTGAAAGATAAACAACAAAAATCACTGGAACAAAGGACTCAGGAGGCACATCTGTCTACAATTTGACCCATACTTGGAGGTAACCGTTAAAGTTGGAAGCACAGCTAGGACAGTTCATGGTTGCTCTTGTGTTAGGGAAGCTTATGTCTGTAAGCTTAGCTTTGAATGGCACATTATTTCCTCTGTGAACCCCAATCTATTTTCTGCCTGACTAAGCTTATAAAACTCTGCATAAATTCCCCTTCTTAGCCTGTTCTGTAATCCTGTGAACACATTGTCTTCCTGTTCATTCCTTCAGCCAGCGAGCACCAGCTGTTGGGCCCTGGAAACAATTTTATGTTTAAAAAAGAAAGGAAAAAAGGAAGTGGACTACCAGAAAGCTGTGAAAACTACGAAATTCTTTAGCTACATAGAAGTCTTAGGGTGGAGAATATTTGACCTGCATAAAAGAAATTATTAGAACTTCCATCCATCATTGTATTGTTAATGTGCTATATGTTAGATCAATTTTTTTGCTGAAGGTATCCAGCTACTGTGGCTCTGCAGTGAGTCTGTAAATTAATCCACTTTTGTTTGTTATGTTCTGAAGGAAGGATAAACTGGGAGCTTAAAAATGAGCAAAGATATAATTATCTTAACGTGGTGTTCATATTTTTTTCTCATATAAAAACTCCCCAAACTTCCTTTTTATCTATATTTTTTCAGCTTCAAAGGAAAGAGGAAGTCATTTGAAAATATCTCTAATTACTTGAAGGCAGGCTTTTTCATGTCTCAAATAAGTAGCAAAGCTAGTTGTTATAATTAGAAGTTATATAAAGACAGAGTTTATATAGATTATAGCTAATTGCTTAAATAAAACCACAATCTCTTACCACCATGACTGGAAAGATATCAGACAAATGTAAGAATCAAACAATAAGTCAAAATGAGAGACGTGGAGCTTGCAATGGGGGAAAAAAGAACTATGTAAAAACTTTTAAAAGAAGATTGGTTGCCATTGTCATGGATGCTATAAATTGTCTTTCCATTTGGAGATTTAATTCAAGACAAATTTGGAGGAATGTAAAAAAAACCAAACACAAATAATACATCTACTGGCATCTCTATACCTCAAAAAGCTTGTATAGAATATCTGTACACTTTCTGACATTTGTGTTTTTTTTTCCCTAGCCCTAGACTTTTAATTGACTTTGTTTTTGGACATGAAAACTTATAAAATGAGTGACATTGCCTATGGTAGGAACATAATGGCCTGGGAAATACGACATTGGTCATTCTTATGAACCTGTCAGAGCTGGAGAGAGTCAGAGAAATTTGAAGTCACATGAGCAAGTTTAGGCTTGTCCTCAAAGCCTCTTAGTATTTCAGGTGACAGCTAGTTCAGCTAGCACCTGTGAGACATGACCATTCTTTTAACTGGTGAATCAAACTGCCCACCAAGGGGACAATGTAAAATGGTATTGCTGTGCATCAGAAAGAGTTGCGTTCAAAATCTATCCCTGATGTTGATGAGAAACCATTACCAAATCATTTCTCTCTCAGCCTCGGTTTCTTCAGCTATAAAATAATAACTATGATATTAATTCAAAGGGTTGTTATGAGGATCAAATGAAAACATTAAGAAAACACTATAAAATGTCAGATATAAATATTTGTATTAGCAAATCAAAGTGTAGTTATCCTTGATCAGTTGTATAGTTTTGTGGGTTTTAAAAAAAAATATTGTAACGGGGAACTGAATCCCCTAGGGTGCCCACGGAGTCCCTCCTTCCTGGTGTGGTTTTGGTCTTTAAGACCAATCCTGTGCTGGGGAGGTACCACGCCCCGTACTTTCTGGCATGGGATGGGTCTTGAATGGACCAATCAGGTGCGACGGAGGGACCATTCCCACTCCCACCCCCCACTTACAGGAACAGGATTGGTATCTATAAGGACCAATCCCATGCCTAGGAGGTAACTTTGAATCTGAGAAGATTAAGAGTAGCAGGGGGGGTTAGATAATTTCAGCTAGGGAACTTTTTGCTTTTAATAAAGTTTTAAAAAGATCAAAGATATAGTTTTTTTTTTCCCTCTTTCAGTTCCAAGAAAAAGGGGATGAGTTCTACCTTAGCTAATTAGAATTTCTTTTTTCTCAGTACTCTATATGATATAAGAGGAAAGCCATTGAATTTGGAAATGGAATCCTTAGCTCTGCTATTTACAACTTCAGTTGTTTTGAATGAGTTACTTATTCTTTTTGTACTTCAGACTCCTATCTATGAAACTAAATAATCTAAGTAATTTTTCATTTTGTTGATTTTATGGTATTATGAATTTCCAGTATGGTACAACTGTACTGCTCTGCTGTTGAAGAGTAGTTTTGCATCTCAATTTATATCACTTTTGGAACTCTGAGAGGTTGGCCTGTGTCTTCCTTTTGGGTGCATTTTCTGGGTCCATTCCAAGGATATGATTGTGATACTGGTTCAAATTAGGGTTTTTTTTTGTTTTTGTTTTTGGTTCATGATTGAATGAGGTTCTATTCTGGTGCCCTGTATGTATTGAGGTATGGTTGAAGGTGTAACATCATTCTCTACGAGACAGGATAACATAGAAAGAGTGTTTAAGGAAATTAATGGATGGTCTAGTCACCCCATTTTACAGATGATTAAAAAAGAGGCCAAGAGAAGCAAAATAACTTTTCTAATGTTATGTAACAGAGTAAACTAAAGTCTACTGGTACCAAGTACTATAAATTTTATGTTAAATAAATCTGCCTCAAACTTTCACACATAGTTTTGGATCAGCAATGCCTAGTACATAGATATTTAATATGTTTGCTGAATGACTGAATAGTACTAATTGCATTAGTAATTTATCTTATGGGACTTGGTTTACATGCATTTCTTCAGAGGCAGAAGTAGTCATGACTAGACCCTACCTTTTACAAGAAAGAAGAAAATAGTCGAAATTATGTCTAGCTTGACAGTAATAGTAATTAAAAAAAACCTTTTCCTTCCAGCTTAGAAACAGTACTGCATCAGTTCTCAGGCAGAAGAGTGGTAAGAACTGGGGCTTTGTGGGTTAAGTGAATTTCTCATGGTCACACAACTAGGAAGTGTCTGAGACCAATTTGAATGGAAGACTTCCCATCTCTAATACTGGTTCTCAATCCACTGAGCCACTTAGCTGCCCACCAAAAGAGCAAATTTAAGGCTAGTGGTCTATACAAAGTTTACCAAATAATGATTCATAGTTTCTCTCTCCTGTTTGCCTCTCTTCTCCTACCAGAGAAAGAAGTTTTGTGATGACATTTTCTATCTTCCTCTTTTATATAATATGCTTCTGTTTAAAGATAGCTGACATTTATATAGTGTTTTATGATTTACAAAATGTTTTTCACATAATTACCCTATAGAGAAAAGTAGTACAATTATTTTTCATTTTAATTCTGTAATAATAACAATAACCATAAACAATATGCATATATCTGTTTTTGAGAAAACCATCTTACAACTCTAGAAGCTATATATTATTTTTCTTATAATTTTATAGATGAAGAAACTGAGGCACACAGAAGTTAAGAAACTTGCCCAGAATCATATAGATAAACAGTGTCTGAGTCAGTATTTGAACTCATGTCTTCCTGGCTTCAGTTCCATTGCTTTATCTGCCATGCCCCTAGCTGTTGAACTTTCTTATAAATGAAGAACTCAAGATCTCAGAGGGGTGAGACTTTTCTCTTTATCTTTTAGCTCTCCTACCTATTTTGTACCTTTGTACCCACACACATTTAGAATTAAGCAAATATAAAGAAACAACAAAGAACAGAAAACCTTTATGAAACCATTTGGTGAATGTCTAAAAACTTAAAAGCCTATTTAAAAAAAATACACAAGGTAGCTTTTAAAAGCAAGGTTCATTTTCTTAAATGATTCTCTTTCATATCAGCTGATATAGTGTTTGAAATGCATTATACAATAGAGCAAGCTTATCCAAATAAAAGTATAGCATATACTGCAAATCTCTGAATTTATTTATTTAAATGCAAATACACCTAAATATAGAATACAACCTCAGTGTCACTGGCATATTCCATTTCACCATCTTTTGCTGAACTGTAGCATCATCTTCTCCCAATTCTGAAAACAGAAGTAATTCTAATCTAGTAGAAGTTTATGAAATATAGAAGGGTGTTTTACTTTTGTGGCTGAAACATGGATCATAATTCCAAAATGGCCTTATGAAAAATCATAATCATTAGTAACTAAAGAGTCAATGAAAAAAGTCCATACATCATCAATGACATATGAAGTCAAAAAAGAGTATATAAGAAACAAAGGGGGAAAAAAGAGACCAAAGGATAACCTAGTTACTGCAAGGGTACTCTTGACAGTCAAAGAGTACTTTTGTAAGAGATAGAACATGAAAAGACATATAATAGTTTTGTGATTTTTTTGTATGTCATTTGATTTCTCTGAGCCCCAGTTTTTAAAAATCTGTAAAATGGATACACTAGCTCTGGTAGAATCTACTTTATAGGGTTTCTTTTAGGCTTAAATAAGATAATCAATATAAAACATTTGACAAACTTGAAGGACTATATAAATATCAGATATTATTATTATAATGAAAGCACTAGAAGGTCTCTAGGATGTTGAGGAGTTCCTCCTAGAGGAGATATGGGAAGATAAAGATGGAAATCACACAGAATGAGAAAGTGTGTTGAGTTGAGAGTTAAACTGATGAAGATTCTAGAACCAGTATTGTAATCAGAGAGCCACCCAAATAATCATCAACAAAAAATTTGGGGGGCAGCTAGGTATCTCAGTAGCTAGAGAGCCAGGCATGGCGATATGAGGTCTCAGGTTCAAATCTGGCCTCAGACACTTCCTATCTTTGTGACCCTGAGCAAGTCACTTAACTCCCATTGTCTAGCCCTTACTTGATTCAAAGAGAGAAGGTAAGATCTATTTTTTTAAAGAGAGTCTTGAATGAGTACAGGACTAATGTTTATTTTGTGGTGTGTATTCATTAAAATGTCTTGTTTTGTTTGCTCAAGAAGGCTACTGATCTTGAGTAGTAGACTATGAAGCTACAATTAATGGTGAGTAGAATCAACCCAGAATTCTTAAAGCTAAAGTATACTTGAAGTACATTTTCCAACCCCCTAGCTCTATTATTAAATACACACACACACACACACACACACACACACACACACACACACACACACACTCATCCCTTACTGAATGTAAAAGGAACAGACTAATAAAATTTCAGGATGACATCATTGTGTTTACCCTTTCTTGTTATATATGAGGAAACTGCAGGCACAGAAGACTAAACACTAGTGGCAAAACTGAGTCCAGAACCAGGCTCTTATTCTTCCTCAATCTGTGTCATTTCCACTATACCTCATTATTGTAGATACTAAATTTTGGAGAACCTTGGTGGTCTGTGATAACTCTGTGAAATATCCTTGTTTCAGTAAACAAGAGACCAAATTCATACATAACAGGTTATCATTATAGGCTTGATATATTCTTTTAGGAACTCAAGTAGAAATGACTTCAGCTAATAAAATCAGATATGTAGCTCTTGGGCTAAACTTTCAGGATCAAGACAGATTGGTTTCTCTCAAGCTCTTACTTTTAAAATTGTAACCTGTAACAAGAATCTGAATTAATATGGCAAAGAATGTGATGGAGCCAGCTCTCACCTGCATCAAGAGAATCAACTTGTTAAATTTCAGTATGAGTATTTATATCTCAGAGATCAGCAAAACTATAAACCAGTGCTTGATTTATTGTTTTGTTGATATTCTAGAGAAGTGATGGAGAAAGAATTAATAATGCAGATTAAACTTAAAAATGTCTCGAGCATTTTTCAAATATAATTGACTTAAAATTTATTGGCAAATTTCTTAATATAGCCATATAATCTAGGTCCCATGGGGGCATCTGGAGACAATGTGCATACACTATATATACATCCTTATGGCTTTCTCTCCAGCAAGAATTAGCAGTCAGGTACAAATGTAAACAGAAAGAAAGGGCAAATGTTCTGAGGTTTGTCACTGTGTGGCTGCTCATTTCCCAGAAACCTTATCTTATTTCAGCTCTCAGGCTGTTTTAGAATAATTTTCATTTTACAGATTTGGCTAATTTAGAGTAAAATAGCTTATTTGATCCTCTAACACTTCCTTTGCTTAAATACTCTTCAACTTGAAGGCTCGGGGTGGGAAGAAAAGCTGGCCAGGTCCTCTTCAGTTAGCCTGAACTATACTATTCCCCTAATTTGTTGTTTGGTCACTCCAGTCATATCTAACTCTTTGTGAAGTCATTTGGGGTTTTCTTGGCAAAGACACTAGAGTGGTCTGATATTTCTTTACCCAGATAATTTATAGATGAGAATACTGAGGGAAACAGGGTTAAATGACTTTTGACTAGGGCCACATGGCTAGTTAATGTCTGAGACCAGATTTGAACTTACAAAAAGGTATCTTCTTGACTCCAGAGTTGGCACTCTATTCACAGTGACATCTACCTGTCCTCCTCCCTAATTTGTACCTTCCTTGTTAAACTCAGCCCCAAACACAGAATTTTAGTTAAGGAAAAGCCTTAGCGATTATCTAGATCAGCTGCTTCCATATTTTAAGACCCAGAGGGTCTGTCTTAATATAAAATTGGACTGTGAACATAAAAAAAAACGTTACTTTTTATGTCCATTTTTCTTTGAATGGATCTGGATTCTTTTGTTTTTACAGAAATGTAATTGGATTTTTACCTCAAAGTGAAAATTTCACTGAATATTTTCCAAATTATAAGATCAAAAGCATTATTATATTAATTTTAAAAAAGTTTAATAATATATTTTTTAAAAAATTATATTTAATAAAAATTTTCCACATTAGTTTTCTGAAGTTATATAGTCCAAACTGTCTCCCTCCCTCCCTTCTCTTTCCTCTTCCAGAGAGGTCAAGCAATCTGAACTGGGCTATACATTTACCATCAGAAAAGCATTATTTTTTATAGAGAATAGTTATATATATATATATATACACACATATATATAACATATAAAAATGAATATGCACTTTATTAATTGGGACAGTTAGAATTCTGAATGATCAAAATTGTATGCACAATTGAAGAAATGTTATTTTTCTCAAGCTGTGCTTTCCAAAAAGGAAAGAAAGAAAGAAAGAAAGAAAGAAAGAAAGAAAGAAAGAAAGAAAGAAAGAAAGAAAGAAAGAAAGAAAGAAAGAAAGAAAGAAAGAAAGAAAGAAAGAAAGAAAGAAAGAAAGGTTATGAGCTAACAAGTGAGAGGACCTGAGTTTGAGTCCCAGATCTAGCGTTTATTAGCTGTGTGACCTTGAACAATCCACTTCCTTCTTTGAGCTAGTTTCCTCAACTGTAAACTTAGGGAACAACACCTTGTACTACCTGCTTCCTAGGATTCTTGTGAGGAAAGTACTTCATAAAGCTCATAAAGCAAGAAACCACATAGAAAGATGAGTAATGATTATTCTCAAGGAGATCATAACAGAGGAAAGTGCAAGTATCTAAATGGGAAGTTCTGTTTATTATTTGGCTCAGAAAGTGAGATTGTAACAGAAGTTGAGTTCTTTGGCTAAAACAGCTTTTATACAATCAATTCTCAATTATCCTGGAGTAGATTATCTATGGTAAATGCTTAATTCAAAATTAATTTTCTGCTGCCACCTAGCATGTTTCTGAGTCCCCTTCTCACCATTAGTCAGGATGAGCTTAGGGCATAAAAGCTAATTTTCATGCTAGTCTAAGTAAAACTGAATTAGGAACATAATTCTGTTAAGAAAATAGGCATATGATGCATTTAAAAGACAAATAGAAACAATGTGTGCTTTGTGCACTCCCTTGTTGGTACTAATATTCAATAAATGACTACATATTATTTACAAGGAATTACCTTCATATAATCCTAGATTTAGAAAATGATTAAATAGAACAAAAATTGATAGCACTTATTAAAACACATTTCATCTGCTGTGTCATGTTTCCAGGAGGAAATGATTATAAAAATAAATATTTTAGTGCTTTGAAAACAGAAGATAAAGGAGGTAATTAGGGAACTGTAAAAATTAATATGGATTTTATTAATAGGGACTATATTAGAATTGTGTGATCAAAACAATGGTATGCACAATGGAAGAAATAATAAATTTTAATCAAGCTGTGTTATCTGTAACTTATCCTTCCATGTTAAAAAATAAGAAAGAATTATTCTTATGAATAAACAAGCAAGTTGGTTTATATTTGGAAAAGGCATTATCATGTTATCTCCATGGATTCTGGGAACATTTTTTCATAGTTATTACTACATTCACAGGATCATAAAAGTAAGATAATTTAAATGGTATCAATAATCTATCCTCCGTAACATTCCTCAACAAGTGGCCATCAAGAGTCCTGTGGCACTCCAGTAGAAGCCTTGGTACTGAGCTTGGAGTCAGGAAAATCTGAGTTCAAATGTAATCTTGAATGGGAAAAAAAATGGTGGCATGACTCCGGAAAACTCACTTAACCTCAATCAATGTTGTTTCTTTAACTACAAAATGTGGATCATAATAGCACCTGTATCCTGGGGTTGTTGTAAAGGTCAAATGTGATCATATTTATAAAGCACTTAGTACCTGCCATGTAGTGGCCACTTAAACATTCATTACCTTTCTTTCCTCCTTTTAAAAATGCATCATTAATCAAAACTGATTTGGTTCAGTTATTCAAGAAGCTTTGAATACATATGAATGTACTAGTATTCCAGAACACTCAATATCTAACAAAAGAATAGCATGATAAATTTATTTAAGCATTTCTCTGAAATCTGACTAATCTGTTTAGTAACTTCTCATTACTTGTTCTTGACAATGTGTTGATCTGGATTTATCATTGCTTCCCTTACTAAGTGTTCATATGTGAATCTTTGAAGATTTTTTTCCAGGAATCAGTCCAGTTTGCTAACACAGAATTTGAAGAAACAGTCATCGTTCCATTTTCAAAATAGGGACAATATTTGTCCATCTCCATTCCAGCAACAATTCTATCAATCTTAATATTTTATCAAATACCACCAATGGTGGCTTAGAAATCACATTGACAAATTCTCTCAATACCCTTTATTATACTTTAACTAGGCCTGGCACCTTGAACTCATTTGAGGCATACATAATGATTTTAGTTTCATATATTCTTCTTTAAACAGTGGTCAGAGGAATAGTGATTTTTTTGGGAAATAGCACCTCCCTTGTTTCCTTTATGTCCCAACTAAAATCCTGCCTTCTACAGAAAGACTTTCCAAATCCTTCTTTATTCCAGTGCCTTTCCTCTATTATTTCCTAATTATACTGTAGATAGACTTTTTATGCATATTTGCTTGCTTGTTTTCTCCACCATTAGAATATGAGCTACTTGAGTGCCGGAATCATCTTTTGTCTATGTTTGCATCCCCAATCAATGTTTAGCATAGTGCTTGCCACATAGTAGACAATAAGTAACGGATTAATGATTGATTGATTAAATGGAAGCAGAAATTAGACAAACATTAAGGCAGAGAAGACAAAGGGATCACAGTATCTTAAAGTAGTATGTAATAATCCCAGAGGACATTGTATTTTGCCTATACTTGAGCAGGAAACCCTTCTATGATATCCATTATGACCTTATATCCAACTTCTGTTTCAAGATCTCTAGTGAGGGGAACTCATCACTTCTTAAAGTACTACTATCTCAAGGAAATCAAAGATGGAAAAAAAGAATCTATCTGTGCAAAAATATTTTCAGCAGTTCTTTTTGTGGTGGCAAAGAATTGGAAACTGAGGGGTTGTCCATCAATTGGGGCAAAGCTCAACAAGTTATGGTATATGATTGTAATGGAATATGCTATTGTGTTATAAAAATGAGGAATAGAACAATTTCCAAGAACCTTGAAAAGACTCATTTGAATTGATGCAAAGTGAAGTAAGCAGAATCAGAACACTGGACACAATAATAAGTATTATTATGATCATGATCAACAGTGAATGACTTTGCCATTATCAACAACAGAATGATCCAAGAAAACTTCCAAAGGATTCATTTTCAAAAATGCTATCCACTATCACAGAAAGAATTGGTAGAATCTGAATAGAGGAAAAAAAACCATATATTTTTTAACGTTAATTCCTTCATGAGTTTACTGTATGCATGATATGTGTCTTCTTTCACACAGCAAATACGGAAACCTGCACTGCATGATAGCACACACATAATCTATATCAAATTTCTTTCTATCTCAGGGAATGGAGAGTGGAGAAAAGGGAGAGAATTTGGATTACAAAATGTCAGAAAAGAAATGTTAAAAATTGTTTCCACATGTAAACTTGGAAAACTACAATAAAATATTACTAGAGAAAACTAAAACTAAAAAATAAAGTACTACTGTTTAAGTGATTCCATTTTGGGACATCTCTAGTTGTCAGAAAGCTTTTCCTCTTATGAAGTTGAAATGTGACTTACTGAAACATTCATCTACCAATCCTAATTCTGTCTATTGGGAGTTAATTAAAAACACATTTAAGTATTTATTATGTGTTTTATTTATTTATTTTAAACAACATTCTTTATACAAACTATTAAATTTCCCTCCCCTGTGACAGAGGCTGGCACTAAAGAAAAAGTGTGTGAGGCTGAAAGTGTGTGAAATTGATTACTTCAATGCGGGAGGGGACACAGGAGTTTGGAATCTTGAGAAGGAGAAGACTCTGGCTGGTAAAGGAGTTGCTCTCAGTCTTGAGAAGCTGAGAGAGTAGGTGAGAAAAGACTTTCTCCTAAGGGTTACCCACTTTTCCTGCTGGTGACTGGAAATCTTTCCCCCCAACACATCCCAATCCCAATTGAAGGGACTTTCTGAAGAGATGCCTGAGCAGACTTTACCTCAGCTCCTGTTGCCCAGGGGTGAGTCAACCTGACTTTCAGGTGGCTCAGGCTGCCAAGGTCCGAGTTCCCCCCAAACTCAAGGAGGGAGGGGAAAGGGTTTAGATAGAGATAGGGACTCCCTTTCCCCACTTTCCTTTTCCCATTCTTCCAAGCCCGTTATTCCTTTTGTATTACCTGATTGAGTTGACATTAAAAGTTATCTGTTCCCCATGAGTGAACAGATCAAGGGGAGACCTTTTGGTCTTGAGTAGTGGAGGGGGGACAAGAGGGACAAGAGTAAATTGGGGAGAGCAGCTTTAACTAAGGAGGGAAGGCAGAAGGGGATAAATCTTCAAACCCCCTCTCCTCTCTCTGAGCCACCCCTAAATATCAGCTGTCTTTCCTGTATCCTGCTTTTGAGAAGGGGAGAGAGGTCTCCACTCTTTCCCCTTCTCTATACTGAAAGAATGAATCTCTTGAATAGAACTTAACCCCTCCTTATAATACACCCCCAATGAAGTGAGTGAAATGAGATTCTTCCCTCATTTATCAAAAAACTTATTTCTATAGGCCATTAATAAGTAAATAGTAACAGGCTACATTTGATCACCTGTTATACTCCAGTTGAGAGTAGGATCACTATCACAATTTTTTAGACCAAAACAAGAAAGACTGACTAGGGGGAGAAGTTGGCAAGAGCTTTTACTCCCAATTCTCAGGGACAGACCATGGTTACTGTGGGACCACTTCTCTAGCTAAACATAGACTTTTTTTTTTACCACAGGGAAAAAGATTTTCTAGGAGCTACCAATCTTCACAAAATACCACTTAACTTGAAGTACCTGGGAGTGAATGGAAAGGGAGCGTAACAAAGGATGAAGGCCCCATGGAAGCAACATTAGAAGGGTAGTTTACTAGAATTATATTCCAAAACATTATTTGATTTCATTAAAAGTTATTACATCAAGCTGTCTTAAAAAGATGAAAGTCAGAACTATAGGACTGGAAGAAAACTTTAATTTCTTAAATTAAGCCAGATGGAAGGTCACATGTTAGCAAAGCAAGGAATAGTTTGGAAAGAAAGACTGCAGTGTCTGGAAGAAATGGATTTTGGAGCTGGTCATTTATTAAATAAAAAAGCTAAGAACCAAACAGATGAACCTATGAGATTCACTACAAAACAAAAAGTTAAGGGATTATGTATACTAGAAACATCTGTTTCCAAACTTTTGTTCAGTAGGCCATGGAAGAAGCTTTTGAGATGAAATGCCTACTTTAAAGCTGACCCAACCTTCCACTAATACAGTACAGTATACAATACAAAACAGATACAAAGTGCTAAGAAGATTGTGACAAAAAGGAATCAAATCTCAAACTCATCAAGAGACTAGGGGAAGATTCAGAAAGAGAAGATACAAAACAAAGGAAGAAGAAACTTGCTCAAAGTTACTTTCAAGGAATTAAATTTCATTTTTTACCTGCAACTTTTAAGACAGTGCCCCAAACCCAAAGTGCTGCAATCACTCTTTCATAGACAACTCATGTTCAGAACTCAAACCTCTCCAATTTCCAACTGCCTCTATAGCTCCAAAATAACAGATAGTATGAAATTTGGGACATAAAACAGGAAGTGAAATAAATGAATCTTCAACACTTTTCACCCTGTATAAAATCAGATGTAATAGCAGTTCATTACATTACCTTGTCAAAAAGGTCACAATTTATGGATTACATAAAGTGAAATTGTAAAGTTCTCATTCAGGAAAACTCTGGGAATTATTCTATACAGACAACAGTGTCACAACTCCAAGTTTCCTGATCATCTGAAATGCCATTCTCTCCAGGAAGCTCAATTGTCAGCTTCTTCATCATTCTGTTCCTCCTCTTTCATCCTTTCATCATCCTCATCATTATCATCTTTCTTGATCTTGTCTTACTCTTCAGAATCCATCTGTTTGTTTTTCTCTGTCTTCTTTTGCTCTGAAGCTGCCTTGTTAATTTTCTGTTCACATCTATAGTACTTATATCAAAGGAGAAATGACTTGTTGAAATTCCATCTCTTCCATGGCTGACAGTACATCACCAGCATTTAAGGTCTTCCGCTTTCCTTTTACTGCAAAGTTGTTTGCCCAAGACATGGGGTACAGCACAAACATTCTGGTGGCCTGGGAGGTGGCACTCTTTGGAGATATTGATGCTATCGGGGAGTGCCTTCTTGATGATCCTGGTGATGTCCATGTTGGGAAGGTTAAGGCCCTCAGGTCTTTCTGCCATGGCTACGTCGCCCCTTGTCCAACTAAAAAAGTCCCTGCAATGCCGCCTCCCATCTCCCAGACAGGGCCTGTTGCGTTTCTCATTCAGGGAGCTAACTTGGCATCCAAACTTCCTGCCTCCCTGACCATGTACCCTGTATGTGCTTTGTTTTGTATGCCTGGAACCTATGTGTTTTATTTATCCCCAAATAACTTTAACACCTTTCAGGTCTCCCATTATTTTGGAAACCAGTGGCTTCCAGACTCTTGTTCATGTGCTCCTATGAATTAGAAAAATTGAGCATGCATCCCAAACTCCCTCTATTAAATTTATAAATAATAAAACATGTACACTATAAAACCAATTCAAAAGTTAAATTAAAATATGATATAATTTTAAAACAATGTTTTACTTTAAATTTTTGCACTTTTGAAAATTTATATTTTAGGGAGATCATTATATCTTAATATCCATTATTTCTGAAAAATCATAATTTAATTCCCTATGAAAAGACATTTGAAGGTCGGTTACATTTATTTGGATCCTTGGTTTTAATAATTATAATAGAGGATCAAGATATCTTGCATGAATGCATGAATGCAAATGGAAGATCATCATTGTCTATGCCATAGTACTTAGATCTAATTTCTAAACACCATCTTTTAAAGGGAATATTGGATGAAAGTCAACTAGTAAATTTCCATATTTCCTGATGTCAGGGCAGGGGTGGTCTCTAGGGTTCAGGTCCAAGGTCCAGAGAATGGCTAGTCTGGTTGAGGAGTAGAGGATAATGGGAGAGCAGATGGCAAGATGCTCAGTAAGCCCTCAATTTCCTAGTTTTAGATGGCCATTATTTGCTGTCAATTTTTCTGAAGGATTGGGATATGGGGAATTTCGTGAGAGAAAGACTGTTTGGCCAGTAAAGTTCTAAATTTTATTTGAACCTTAATCTTTGGGCTTCAGCAGCTGGTCTTACTTCTTTCAGTTAGCTCCTACTATTTGGTCTCCTATTCTGTTATTCTCAAACTATTCCTGATTTTTTTCCTCCTGGGATAGCATGGGCTCATCCTCTTCTGGGGAGAACTATGGGCAACAAGGAGCTTGCACTTGATAATTGGTTCCATTTCCCGCCCACCAAGGAGTCCACTGGGACTTGTGTTGATAGTAGGGGTGGTGGTGGGGTTCCCATAGTCCAGCCACAAGTTTCTATAAGGCTTGATCCTAATCACTCTGGATTGGAGAGTACACAACTTGACAAATACCTCTTCTAAGAGTGAGGCTTCAGTGTGAACCTGACTCCTCTTTGAGAAAAATCTGTTTGACATCCTTGAATGCTAGGCCCTACAAGCCTAGTATGCTGTTTGCCAGGAACAGGGACCAGAGGAAGTGTGTGCTACTGCTATAGGGGGTAAGAAGAGGGGGCTAGAAGGTAGAAGGGCTGTGGTCTACAGGGTTAGGTGGTAATGGCTGCCTACCAACCACGTGTGTAGACCTTTCGACTAGATGGAAATCAGGGAAAAGAGAGCAGCAAAGAAAAGCAGCAGCCACAAGTGAGTTAAATCTCTATGTACTTCTCTGTAGTTCTCATAGTTTCTTTATTCATTCAAATGAATTATTTACTGTATGACTCTGGAAATTACTCTTCTATAATGTCCCAGTCCTTGGAGATTCTTACTCTAATTATTCAGGGTATTAAATAACCCTCACAGATTTATACCAGCTCCATATTTGATGAGTATGTCACTCATTCTCTTATCCTACACATTGTTAAAAAGACTGAACAACAGGAATAGGAAGGCCCTCAACTACAGAACTCAGTAGCACTTTGACATTGATTTTTGGGCATGCAGTCATGTAATCAGTTTCAAGTCTATCTAACTGTATCATGTTCCAGATCATATCTTTTCAATCCTGTGGACAAGCATGTCATGAAAGTTTTGTAAAATGACTTGCCCAAATCCAGGAATGTTGTGCATTTTGGCAATTTCTGATTTATGAGTCTAGTAACCCTTTCATAAATGGAAGGGAAATCAATCTGGCATGACATGTTTTTGATGAAGCCATGCTGATTATTTAGTAATTACTACTTGCCTCTCTAGATTGCCTACAAACTTTCCTCAAATGATCTGTTCTCAAATGTTTCTAGGAATTGAAATCAAGTTCACTAGCCAATTTTCTGAAATTAACACTCCTTTCTTTTAAAAACCAGGGTATTTGCCTATTCCTGGTTATGGTGGGCACCCATTGCTTTTCTCAACATTTTTTTTTCAAGAATCATTTGATGATAGCTATGCCCAAAGCATTCTTTTAGGACCCATAATGTCATTTGTCTGGATCTAATAGCATTAATTTTTTGAGGGCATCAAATCTAGGAATTCATCCAAACCAATCTCTTCTATTCAGTTGTTTTCGGCCACATGCAATTTTTTGTGACCCCATTTGGGGTTTCCTTTGCAAAGATACTTGAGTGGTTTGCCATTTTCTAGTCTAACTTATTTTAATAATAAGGAAACTCAGTCAGTAAGGTTTAAATGGCTTGTCCACAGTAACATGGTAAATATCTAAAGTCAGATTTGGACACATTGAACTATTATTGTTGTAATTATACTTTTCTGTTATGGATGGATATTGAGGCTATAGGACAATGCTCTTATAGTAAAGAAAGAAATAATAGCAATGGGTAATGTAGGGTAAGATAAGCAGTTAAAGAAAAGAAGAAAGATCAAGAGACAAAAATGGGGTGCAAAGTCATAGCTTTTACTGTCTCTTATCCTGGTTTCTAATACTTTCCCTGGCTATTTTCCAGTGTAAGGTAAACTAGGCACCATGGAAATAGGAAGAGCACAATGTTGTTCTTCATAGTTCTGCTTCTGAATTCATAAAATATCATTTGAACTGGGACTCAGATCCCAATTGGCTCTGGCTTTGTGTTACCCAAGCTATTTAATTTTGGGGGACTCAAATTCCTTATCTACAAATTGAGATAATTAAAATATAAAACTTTTAAGGTCCCTTTCAGCTTTGGATGTGACATTGCAAGTAAAAAGGTATTGGTAATTTGTCTATATCTGATAACTAAAGCTGTCTATTCGTTTTTTTAATTTTATTTTTGCTTCTAATTACATGTAAAAACAACTTTACCAGTCTTTTTAAAAAATTGAATTCTCTCCCTCTCTATATTCCCCAGGGCATCATTGAGAAAGCAAATAGTTTGGTATAAGTAATACATATGCAGTCACACAAACCACATTTCCATATTGGTCATATTGGGAAAGAAAACACAGACAAAAAGAGGAAGAAAAATAAAGTTTAAAAATCTATGCATTTTATCTGCATTCATATTCAATCTTTTTTTTTCCTCTGGGGATAAATTACATATTTCAGCATATGATTCCAGAAATGTTTTAGATCATTGTATTGCTGAGAATCAAACTCCCTATTCTTGAACATCTGGCTAGTATATATGTCTGAGTTGTTCATAGATGTGGGGAGGTAGGATGTCTTAAAATTGAATGGTCAAAAAATTTGCCCTCTCTTATAATATGGGTGGGAGGGATAGCAGAAGGATAGGATGAAATGAGGTTCCACTTTCCCTAATAAAAAAGAACCAATTTATTAAAACTAAAATCCTCAGATCTGTTCACTGTAGCCAACAGCTGTTATTCTGTATCCTACTTCAGGAGCTCTGGGACAGAGTGACACCCGCTCAGTCTGTCTCTGTGCACATTTCTCTCAGCTGGTCAAATAAACAGCTCCTCTCTCCTTCTGAAGAGAGTCAGGGCAGCTCCCAGTTGTCACCCTCCAATAATCCCCTTCAAACAAGAGTCCTGGCAAGTTCAAAGTAAACATGCCAAATCCCATAGCTAAAGGTGATGACAGCTCAGAATCAGGACTAGGAAGTTTCTTCTGAACATGATAACTTAATAAATAAGCATAGTAGTATTCATTCCATCATTTAACAAACATTTATTTAATACCTATTGCATGAATAATCTTATGCTAATTACTGAGGGAAACGCAAAGTTGAAATAAGAAGGAGCATGCTTAGCTCTTACTCTCAGAGTGTACTGTTTATTATGAGATTAAAAAAAAACAACACACATAAGTATAACACACAACATTACACAATGAATGTAGTCAAGAGATGGAAAAGGGCCCAAGTGAGGATGACTTAATGATTAGGGGGATCAGATACTTCAACAACGATGCACTTTCTTTTATAAAAACTAAATCTCTAAAGGTTTCACAATTTCCTCTTATTTGGTGAACTCCTTATTTTGCTCCCGGAGTCATTTTCTAACAGGTTCTACCTCCTACCTTCACATTTTGTCTCCCTTCCAGGCTCCTGGAGGAGAAATTAATTCCTGTCCCTGCTTGATGTTAGTTTGGCTTCCTCAGATTTTATGAGATATAAGTCTGCTATGAGTTTGAGCCTAGAGGAATATCTATGTATTGCTTCTGTCATCCAATTTCTCTCCGATCATAGATGCTTATACACATTTTCCAGGGGTTAGCATACTCCCTCTTTTTATATTCTCCCTGTCTCAATGGTTCTCAACCTACTCTCCATCTAGTAGTGCATTAAAATCCACAGATAAAATAAAATACCTAGGAATCTATCTCCCGAGACAAACACAGGAACTATATGAACACAACTACAAAACACTGGCCACACGACTAAAACTAGATTTGAGCAACTGGAAAAACATTAACTGCTCATTGTTAGGACGAGCCAATATAATAAAAATTAACATCCTACCCAAGCTTATTTATCTAATTAGTGCCATACCCATTGAAGTTCCAAAAAATATTTTTTAATGATTTAGAAAAAAACATAACAAAGTTCATTTGGAAGTACAAAGGATCAAGGATATCCAGGGGAATAATGAAAAAAAAATACAAAGGAAGGAGTACTTGCAGTCCCAGATCTCAAACTATATTACAAAGCAGCAGTCACCAAAAGAATTTGGTCCTGGCTAAGAGACAGAAAGGAGGATCATAGGAATAGACTTGGGGCAAGTGACCTCAGCAAGACAGTATATGATAAACCCAAAGATCCCAACTTTTGGGACAAAAATCCATTATTTGATAAAAACTGCTGGGAAAATTGGAAGACAGTGTGGGAGAGATTAGGTTTGGATCAACACCTCACACCCTACACCAAGATAAATTCAAAATGGGTGAATGATGAACATAAAGAAGAAAACTATAAGTAAATTAGGCAAACACAGAATAGTATATATGTCAGACCTTTGGGAAGGGAAAGACTTTAAAACCATGCAAGACAGAAAGAGTCACAAAATGTAAAATAAATAATTTTGACTACATCAAATTAAAAAGTTTTTGTACAAACAAAACAATGTAACTAAAATCAGAAGGAAAGCAACAAATTGGGGAAGCAATCTTCATAAAAACCTCTGACAAAGGTTTAATTACTCAAATTTACAAAGAACCCTCTAACTTCATTTTTTCTTTTTTTGTTTTGCTATCACATATTCCCTTGGCCTCTTAGATTCTTTGCAGGTTATCATATCTATACTTACTACCCTCTTTCTTGATCCCTATCTTATCCTCTAAGTGAGCCATTTAACCTCTTCATTGTACTCTACTCATAAATATTTTCCCCTTTTCTCCCCTATCAACAGTCATACCTTCTTAAAACTCAGTCCTGCTAAATTACTTCCATAATTTACTTCTGTTATTGATGTGAATAGAACTAAAGAAAAGTTAAACCTGTGCTCATGAGGCTTCATATAAATTTATGTTATTCAATCTTAACTGTGTCCCATTGTAGCAAGAGAAAACTTCTGCTCTTAAATTAATTTGATATTCTACTCTCCTGAGCAACTGCACCAAACTATTTGTGAGTGCCATTTATTTTTATTTATATATATAACATAATATGCAATATAACATTGACATATTATATATGACTTTTTATAAATATGAAATAAATTATAATAAACATGATTATCCAAGAGATACAAATTCTCCTCTTAGTTATGTCCAAACATTTATGCCTCATTCTTCTTTTTTTCCCACCCTCTTATCTGTAACCCCTTCCCAAGAAGGTAGGTACTATGTTATAGATTGTACATATGTTATCCTATAACACATTGTTTCTGTTAAGTATTCCATGGCATTCTTCCCTCCTCATTACCTCATACTTCACCAAAATCACTGAATCTATTTGATTGAAGCTTCCACTTCTCCTATCCTCCTTAGATTGTATCATTCACACATATTTCCCTACTATATCTTTCTTTACTCCCATCTCAGGTCCTTAGGTGCCCTTTCTTCTTGCAAAGTCTTAATCTCCAAAATTTCTAAATTTATCCTTAACATCCCTTCATATTTTAAAGCAGATTGCCTGTATTATAACCCCAACTTTCTATCTAATCTGTAATCTCTCATGATATATTGGCTTATTCCCTTTTGCCTACAAATAAGTCCATATCTCCCCAGTTCTTAAGAACAAAACCATAATTTTATTTAACCATCCCTGCCATCTACCTTTTCTCCACTTCTCAGCAAAAGTTCTTGAGGAAGCTGTCTACTCTAAGTTATACCATTTCCTTTCCTTGTTCTGGCTGCCATTATTCAGTTGAAATGGTGTTCTTAGAAGTTACAAAGGGCCACTTAATTGCCAAATCTAATAGGTTTTCCTCAACCTTCATCCTTCTGGATACTTTTCCATTGGCTGATCACATTGATCAACATTTGGTGGATACTCTCTTGGTTTTTATGTCAGTACTATCTCCTGGTTTTTATTCCCCTACATATCTAACTTTTTTCTCTGTCTGTTTCCCCTGGATTTTTTAAATCAATTTTAATTATCAATCATGCATCTACCTCACATCTCTGTTCTTGGCCCTTTTATCACTTTTCTATACTATCTTCTGTAAATTTTTCAGCTACCCAGGGTTTAGTTATCATCTATGTGCAAATGATTCTCAGTTCCACAGATGCAGGTCTAGTTCTTCTACTGAATTCTAGGCATGTGTTGTCTCAAATGGAATATCTTGCAAGCAACACAAATTCAATGTGTTCTAATGGAACTATTACATATTTTCCTGAGCCTTTCTCTCTTTCCAAAATCTTTGTAATCATTTAGGGGACTGTCATTGAAATATGATAGGTATAATGATAATTCAAAATCCCTCTTTGGACATTGGTGAGGGAAGGGGTAATGCTTAGAAATAGTCCTAGTACTGTTCCACACAAAGGTAAAGATCTTTAAGGGTCATTCACAAACTACCTTTTCCATGTAGCTCTAACTGAATAACTTCTCCCTCCTGAAAGTCATTTTTCTCCCTTTTGTTTCCCAAGAACACCTTTCCTGGGTCTCCTGTCCCTATTATTTTCCATCTGGAATCATATTTATTTGTTCTTGCTTCATTCCCCTGAAAAGACTGCAAGCTCCTTCACAGGAGGGAGATGTGTCCATTTATCCTTTCATCCCCAGCAGTCAATGCAGGGAATTGAAGATACCATATCTTAAAAGATGTTTGTTGAATTGATTAGAATTAAATGGAAGTTACTTAAAATGTGATTTCTTCTCCCTTCTAGCAATGCAAATGAGCTTGCATCAACAGATTCAATATCTAAAAGAAATCAGGCAGCCACATAAGTCCAAATGCCAACTAATAATTATAATTTTTTTCATTTCTACAACATCTTAAGATGTACAAAGAATTTTTCTCAAAATGATCTCAAACAAATAAGATATTATATAAGCATTAATATAATGCATTAATAAATATAAAGCATAAATAATATAAAGCATTAATATAAGCATTACTTGCATTTTATTTAAAAAAGTTAATTTTCAGAGAGGCTAAATGAGTTGACCACAGCCAAATACTCTGCAATTGAAGATAGTTATTCTGAACAGCTTGTCCTTAAACTTAGGAAGGTTGTAGAAAACAGAGAAGGCCTCTTCTCTACTGCAGACCTATGGATGTGGCAATTCTTCAAGGAACAGGGGGCCATTCATGAAACATTGACCTAGGGGGCCAATACATTTTCCTAAAACATTGGTTCCCAGGCTAAATGAAGCTGAAAAAAGTCTGACCTTCTTTCTCATGACCCTTTTTGCTCTTAAAGACAGTTGCATCTAAATTATCATTTTCTCACTTCATTATCAAGCTCAAAGATGTTTTCGCTGTTCCTTCTCATTCACCAAATTGTTTTTTGGATCCCTAAGGGCTTCAGAGTAAAATAAGCATGACCTGCATCTGTGTGTGATTATTTATGAGAGAAAAAATGAGCCCAGCTAAGTGATGTGACAGATTTTGTTGGTTGTATATTTAGGTGAATGAAGAATGGCAATGATGAAAACAACACAGGTGATTTAAAGTGTTGCAGTGCTGAGTAAATATCTCATGTTGGCTTACATCTATCATTTCATTTCTGCTAGAATCATGATGAATTCCTT
Source organism: Monodelphis domestica (assembly GCF_027887165.1). Lineage (NCBI taxonomy): Eukaryota > Metazoa > Chordata > Mammalia > Didelphimorphia > Didelphidae > Monodelphis > Monodelphis domestica. The sequence goes on along the minus strand of NC_077233.1, from coordinate 123,509,768 downwards.
GAACTGATCTTAAGAGATACTCTATGGCTAATTTTCCAATCCCAGTCAGACCTTCAGTAATAAAAGGTCTTGGCTTCTTTAAAAGGGAGGATTTGGGGTCCAAATGACCTGCTCTTTGTGGGGAATCTTAGAGCTTCCCGGTGAAAAGAATTCTTGTAAAAGAAATGTATGCTGCTGATTGCTTTGGTTACTATATGCTGGCTTTGGATTTTGAAGTCATCTAGATTCTGAGTGATGGTTTCTTGTAGGCTTTCATCTGAATGGAAGGCCAGCTTGAGTGGCAACAATGCTTTTCTCAGGGAAGTCTTTAGCTTTTAGGAGGTTAAGGAACAATGACTTTCAGCAAAGGAAAAACCTGGTGGTTCATAAGTAAAGGTCCTGAAAAGTTACCCTCATCAAGTAAGCCGATCAGGACTGACAAGCCCCAACCTTTCAAAAATCAACCCAGGCCATCATAACAAACACTTGTTACCCTAGTGCAATGCAGGGTACATGTTTCTGACAGGTTGGGAGCAAATTGTCTAAGTAATAGTGATGGAGTAATTCTCCCTTCCAGATATATTTAAAGGGAAAAGTTATGTAATACGTATAGGGAATGCATTTGGAAATTCTCCCAGGAGATAACATCATTACCAGGTCATCCATGAGGCATATGCATGGACTGAGATTTTCAAATCCTCTCAGTAACATGATTCAAAGAGAATAGACATATAAATGACTTGGAATAATAAAAAAATGTTTCATTTAATTCTAGTGTAATTATTCTTTTCAAAATGGCTATATGGTTTCTAAACAAATAAATCATAAAACTTAGGTGCAAATTCAGGGAAAAAAATCACTAAGGCTCTTGATCCAATGTAATTTTTTCCCTGCAAATATGGCCAACAATACTTCTTTCTCCCCCAAATTGATTCAAGTTATATTTGGAAAAATACATCCAACAAATGACTTTAGAAAGCAGAAATAAGGAGGAAGGTGTGGATTTTCCACATTTTCAAAACATCTGTTGATTGTATAATATGGGATGAAATCATTAAAGAGTGATGCTATTTGCTTAGTCTATTTTTGAAAACCCCCAAGAGTATCTGAATCAAGTTTACAAATTCACAACTGTATGTCTGGCCCCAGATCCCAAAATTATTTCTAATATGAAGTATGTACAAAGGTCAACCGGCCTTTTTTCTTTCCATAATGGCCACAATATCTCATTCCATATTTAATTCTTTTGACTCTCAACATTTTTGCTATACAAGGATCTACCTGAGTTACAAAGAATCTTAGAGACCAACTCTCTAGTCCTTGAATTTATCTTTTAAAATATATTTCCTAACTTTATTTTAATGTAATTGGTTTCCTTCATAATCTTATATATTTTATTTTATGCATCTAAAATATTATTTTTTGAGTCCATGGTCACTAGAGAACCAAAGGGTTCCAATGGTGTCAGCAGATTTCCAAAGGGCTTTCATGTTGCAGTGATATAAAGAATGTGTAATCCAGTCCAATCCATTTTTTTAAGCTAAGGAAAATGAGCTTGTGGCAACTAAAGTTACTTGTCCAAGGAGACAGAAAACCAGAATCAGAAGTTTGTTCCTTTGGAATGATCTAGAAGGGAGTTGGAGGTGTCATAAGGGCAGCATCAGAGAGGACAATGAATGTGTGTTTATGGTGTGTGTGTGTGTGTGTGTGTGTGTGTATGTGTGTGTGTGTGTGTGTGTGTGTAGGGCAAGTGGTAGCCCAGAGTATCATGAAAGGGGGAGGGAATGCTGTGGTTATGGAAAGTTTCATCTTCCAAAGAGATCTACTTAAAAAAAAATATATATATATACATATATATATATATATATCCTTTAAATATTGAACTGAGAATGAAAATATAGACCTAGTAAAGGAACATGATAAGGCACTAAGGTTAGGGCTGAGTAGTTCCCATCGTGGTATAGGCAAGTACAGCCTTACAAAAAGGCAAGACTAAGGCTCGAGTAAAAATCAACTGCTTCCCTCTTCTTTATGATAATATCTTATTACAAAGCTCCACTGATACTAATATCGTTGTATCTGTAGTTATACAGATATAGTAAAAGAGAACATGAGTATTCAAACTCAGGTCCTTTTATCACAAGATCTGACTCCTCCCATTCCCACTGCAAAAGAATAATCAGGCCAACTACTTTGTGATCAAATTATTTCTATACCACAAAGATGCTCATATTATGCAATGCCGGTCAAAATCTAGTACCCTGAAATTTGACCTATAGAAATTGCCAAGGCAATTTCACTGTTTTCCTTGATGTAAAACATTAAGAATGATAACATACTGTGCATGTTTCTTTAGACCTTTAAATGTTTTGGAACAGTTTGGAGGAAACAAATTTTATCTATTAATATAGCTGACAACAATTGTTTGTATGGTGTCATATACTCCTATGATCCCAAAGGTATTTGCTAAAATGATGATAACAATGTTTTCTTTGCTGACGAGGCAGACCTGTTTTAGGGGTCAGAAAAGCAATCTGAACAATGGGGACAAATTTTTCTGAGGTTATAGAGAAAAGCTATAGAGTTATTCTAAAATAATCACCCTGTCCTGTGTCAAAAAAGGGAAATGGCTATATCTGACTTATTCAGTATCTCACATTTAATTCACCCCTTTTCCACTCTCAAACATTTTGCCCAACATCCCAAATCCATAAGGACTTGTTATTTTTTACACTTCTGTCTCTGTCTTTATGCCTCTGTATCTGTCTGTCTGTCTGTCTGAATATCTGTCTGTCTGTTTGTCTTTCTCCCTCCCTCCTCCTTCCATATGTTTACAAAAAAAGAATCTTAAAGTCCATTGCTAGGAAAAAAAAAAACATTTGAGACCAGTTACTCCCTAAAGAGGAGGAAATAGAAGTAGAAGCAGTTAGACTTTCAAGGCATAAGTTACTGGCAAGATCAGGACTAAAATTCAAAACTTCTGACTTTGGGAATGGTGTCCTTTCTTTATGATTTCAACATATCATAACTTCCTATGTTTAATATCATTCACATTGCCACCAGACAAATTAACATGTCCAGTGAGTTTCTTTCATTTTTATATTTATTCCTGTCTTCATCAGTTGAAGTTCTATTGAGAATTCAAAGTTCAACTTAGATGCCATTTTAATCTTCTTCTTGAGCCTCTCTTCCCTGAGGTAGCTAATGACATTGACTCTTAGCTAATAGAGTATTCTCCTTTTTTACCTATCTAATGCACTTATTTTAGTAAGGTTACATTTTACATTTATCTTTAATTCTGTCTTATTCCATATTAGACTGTGACCTTCCTGGAAGCAGAAATTAATTTACTTAAATTTTGTATTGGCCCCTCTCTACCTTAGCAAAATATTCTACACGTAGAGGGTACCCAGTGATGTTTATGATGTTACATTTATCTAAGCATATTTAGAAAGAATGTTACATATGTATATATGTATACATATAATTTGTGTATGTGTACATAGATCTATATAGGTATATATGTGTGTGTACAGACTCATACACATATTTATACACTCCTTGAGGAGCCCTGATGGAATACTTATGAATGGGCATCAAATCCAGATGGACCTAGGTTTATGTTTGCTTCTGATATACTAGCTTTGTGTCCCCTGGCAATCCACTTAACCTGGGTCTAAAGGAGGTGAGATTACAAAATGTAGAGAAGCTGTTGATCTTCATTGGAAGAAAGAATTCTTCACAAGTAGCTTCACAGGAATGGCAAGACTGATTTATCTAATGTTCCTAGGGGTAGCAGGGGAGTAATATGTGGTTAAGTGTACATATAAATTCATATCTTTCGAGATTTCCTTTTAGTCTGTAAGATATTAGAAGACAAAGTCTTTGCCAAGTTACACGTGTCATTTAGAACAAAGTGCTAAGAACTTTGGTGGAAATGAAAAATGAATACTGATTATTGTATATACTTGAATATTCTAATAACTTGGGCTTTTAAGTGTAAAATTCCTGTTAGGTTATTAATACTCTTTTCAAGGTAGGAAATTCTCTGGCTCTTGGAATAAAGCTCATAATTACAAACTCCTTTTTTGCTGCTGCCACACTTCAAACTTAACATAGAGCAAACAGCTTCATTTCCTAGCATAAACTTTAATATAGAACTATATATGTGGTAAATAGAAGCAACAGCTAGTATCTGCTTACTTGAGGAAATGGCCGGGTGCTTAGAAGAAGGGCAAAGGAACTGATTCCTTTTAGTTGGTAAATGGCTTACTGTTGTATTGGTTCCCTTTGGATTCTACAATGAGAGATAAACATCTTTTCCAAAAACCTACAAATTTATAGCTGGAAAGGGCCTTAGAATGAGAATCTAGATTATTTCTTTCATTTTATTATATTTTAAAATTATTTGAAAATGAATTTTAATGATCATTTTATGTTCACATTATAATAATTTCCAAAATACAGCTTTCCTCCACACTGTCCCCACCACCAACAAACTTAAACTTTTGCATATAATTAAGAACAAATAGAAACAGTAAAATGAAATCAATCAACAAAGAAGCATATAATACATGCAATATTCCATATCTGTAGTTTCTGTAAGAATTAAAAATAATATTTCTACCCAGATATATATTTTATAAAGTTTATTGGAAGGGTAGAAAAACATTCCTAAGTAACCTGACCATGTGGTGTCTAGCCTGCCAGTCTCTTCCTCATTCCTTCCCCCCTCCCCTACCTGCTCTGTTCTCTTCTTGGTTCTCCCCCCATTCTCTCTTGATTCTCCCCTTTCAATTCTCCTAAGGTTCTCCCCATCAATCCCAAAGCCTTGACTTTTATTGATGTACAGAACATAGAGGCACGCAACCCTGATGAAACTCTGTTATGTCAGGAATGTTTGATAAACAGGTAAAGTTACTCAGGAGGGGAAGAGAATGAACATCGTTGACACAATTCCCTCTGTTATCCTTTGGAAGACCCATCTCCCTAATGGATCATTTAAATATAACTGTCTTATAACACTAAATACCTTCTAACTAAAAGTACATACAATATTGCATTTTTCTAATAGTGAGTTACAATAGTTAGAGATGGGAGTAAAATGTAAAAACTGATTGATAACCACATAGACAGAATGACAAATAGGGGGGCAGTCCCCTTTGGCATAAAAGTTTACATTCAGAATAAGTATGTTCAACCCCTTCTATTCAGTTCATTATATCCCAAAGTTCATTCTGGATCTTTTGATGGAGTATGTAGCTTCTTCAGGCATCTTTACAGCACCTTCTCCCAAAGGATCCACTTTCTTGATTTTAGGGTGTTGGCAAGTTTCTTTTCCTGAAATTTCTCCAAAAAATTTTAAACTTTGGGTTTTTAGGATAATTACACATCTCCCACTTCTCTACTGAGATCATAAAATCATTATATCATATAATTATAATAGGTTATTATTAGAGATGGTAAAGAATTACCTTATATTATGATATGTCTACCTGGACCACAATTCTAACTCCCTCATTAGACAAAAGAGGACTCCAAGGTTTAAAGTTGTGAAATACCCGCTTTATATAAGTAATGAGTAGCAAATTGAAAATCTGTTTTTAAGATTCAAAATCTAATACTCTGGACTATATATCACACCTACTTTACCACAGACACATTAAGTGATCTTGGCCAAATTGCTTCTCTTCTCTTGGTCTCAGTTTCCACATCTATATAATGAAATATTGACTTGGATGGTCTTTAGGGTCTATTCTTACTCTAAGATTCTATGACTTTAATTGAAGATACTATCAGTGTTTCAAAGAAGATTTTTGCCATTTAGTCCAAATCATCTTCCAGGGATAGTAATACATTTGAAATCTATACACACAAAAGTACACTTAAGTAGTTGAAGACAAATCTGAGAAGGTAACTGTTTTAAGGTTTCTCTTAAATCACTTTTAATTTTTCTCATTAATCCCTTTGACCTGCCAAAGGAGGGTTTGGTAGATTATTTTAAATAAAACCTGGAATCTGGCACTATCAGGAAATGTTCTTTCTTGTAATAGATTCATTTAAGTATAGCCCTGGGCTGGAATAAGGGTTTCATGCATATTCTTCAAGGGCTTTCATTATGGAAAAAAGTCTGGTTTAGATTCAATTGGAACACACCATAGGTAGTTCATCTAAATATGTGAAAGAAATTCCCTAGTTAATTAGTCTCCTTAGAACAGTTTATCATTTAGCCCAGCAATACCCAAACCTTCATCTGGGTGACTTAAGGGTGAATATACCAAAGGATTGATGGTGTTGCTGGCCAGGGTCCTGAAGGGTTTGAATGACAGCTTCCCTCAAATCTAAAAATACTTATTAACCCTTAAAGGAAAACAAAGGCCCAAGGATGGAATATTTTAATACATAGATTACTTACTAGGAAGACTGGGAAAAGAATATCTCTTCTTTTTACCCCTGCCCCTATGCTGTGTAGTAGATAGAGCACTGGATGTGGAGTCAGAAGAACTGAGTGCAAATTCAGTCTCTAATGCTTACTAGCTGTGTGATACTGTGATTACGCCTATCTTTCAGGATTGTTGAGAAGATAAAATATGATAATATTTTAAAGGCTTTTTGCAAACCTTAAAGAAACAGACATACACATACATGCACACACAAACACACACATATAGACTGGCTAATATTGTATTAGGTATTTGCTCTTTTTTAATAAAAGGAATATTAATGTGACTGTGAGAAGAAATGAGTTTCATTTTTAATGGGAGGGTAATAGTGAAGACTTATGTTTTCTGTGACTGATGCAATGGCTCAAATTAAGGTCCTTAATGAAAAAAGCATATTTTTTTTGTGATACAGCTTTCCAAAGTAAGAACTTCTACTATATTCCTTATTATGCTAAACTATAGCTAATATGGAAGCAAACTGGTTTTAACTGAAGTTTTACAGCATCTGAGGAGGCACGTCTTCCTGGGGAGGAAATACAAATTTCTGTACCTCAGTTCCCTTCAATTCTGTTTGGAAAATGTGCCTTTTCAAATGACTATACTTATATAGTACTGTCCTTTCCTTCCTTTCTTCCCATACCTCTAACTCAGTTAAATTTGCCTAGGGTATAATTGTGCTGTAATTGAACTGAAATTTAGTTTCTAGGAATCTAGGCTTTTGGTTATCTTTTGTGGTCTGAGGAAATGGAAGATACTAAGGACCCAGATATCACAGGATAATATAATTATACATGGGGGGGTATGAAATGGACCTCAAAATAGTAATCCATTTTCCTAACTTTAAATAGAAGGAAACTGAGACTCAGGAAAGTTCAATGACATGTTCAAGGTCAAATAGGGAGGGATAGTTCAAGTATAAAATTATTTTGTTTTCAAAGAATATTAGTTATCTATATTGTGTTGTAATATATTTTATTATAATATAATATATACACATTACAGTTTTAATAACATATTAAAACTTAAGACTGGTTGTTTCACATTCCTTGACATGGGTTCTTTGTCTGTATATGAGGGAGTTTAATTTGATCATTTCCTAGTCCCCTTGGAGATCAACAACTCTGATACTAAGCCTTCAATCAATTTGCTTACATTACAGTTAAGTTGCTTCACTTCTCTAAATATCATCCCTTCATAAGAGAGGTGTAAAAAAACCTGAACCCCAATTCATATAATTTATAACATTCTTTATTCCTTAATAACTGTATTCATTAAAAGGTCTCTTTGATGGAATTATAGATTCAAAGATGTAAAATAGATGTAAACAACTTCTAAACAATACTATTGAACTAATCTAAGCTTTAAACCATGTATAAATGACCTAGTTAATCAAGTTGAAGGAAGTACTTTAAACCATCATATGAAATTGTATGACAACTTGTATTAGGATAATTACATGACATTAGATACACTTCTGGGCCCATAATGTCATAGAAAGAGATTCTGGAAAAAGCATTCCAGAAACTACTTAGACAATTAAGTTTAGGGAATGCATTAAGGTTCCATATCCTTGCTCTTAAACTCAGATGGTAGTGATAGAAGAGAAAACTCAGTGATAATGAGGCAAACAGTTCTTCTACCTCTTCCTGTACTAGCTATGTAGAGAGAGGGAAAGAGTATCTGTAATAGGCAATGTATCCAGTTTAGACCTGAAAGAGGATAAACTAGACACACTGAGGAAAGATACCTCAGGGTGGAAGGAAATACAGCTATCAGTCACTACAAAGGTGTTCAATCCCTTGGAGTCCAGCAGAGAGCTTCAAACTACTTACCTTTCTCTCCTATCTCACATCTACAATTGTCTTTCAGATATCTCAAATTGGATATTTAGTAGACATCTTAAACTCCATGTTTCCAAAACAGAACTCAGTACTTCCCCCTCTAATTCCACCCCCTGCACCTTCTTTCCTATTACTCTAGAGGGTAACACCATCCTTTCAGTCCCTCAGGCTCACAGACTAGGTGTATTGGATTCCTAACTCTCTCTCACCTGCCATACTCAATCTATTGCCAAGGGCTGCTGATTTAACTTTTGTGTCATCTCTCAAATATTTCCCCTTCTCAATTTTCACAGAGCCACCACTCTTGTGTAGACCTTTATAACATCATAACTGGATTATTACAGTAGAATTCTGGTATACCTGCCTATCTTATGTCTTTCTCCTTTTCCATTCAAAATTCTATTCAGTCACTAATTTTCCTAAAGCACAGTTCTATTCATAATACCCTCTTATTCAATAAATTTGGTGTCTCCTATTGCCTCTAGGATCAAATACAAAATGCTCTTTTTGGTATTCAATGTCCCTTATAATCAAGCTCCCTTCTTATACCTTACTCTAATATGTACTCTTCTGTCCATTGACATTGGCCTTCTGGATGTTCTCTGAACAAGATACTTCATAGCTGAGTCCCTCAAGCCTGGAACTCTCTCTTCCTCATCTGCTTTGACTCCTTATCTCCCTTTATTCTTTTAAGATGCATCTAAAATCCCACTTTTACAGAAAATCATTTCCAACTCTTCTCAATCCTAGTGCCTTCACTCTGTTATTTCTGATTTATCCTATACATAGCATTTTATAATTTGTTTGAATACTGTCTTCCCCATTAGATTTTAAACAACTTGAGTAGGAGGGACTGTTTTTTGCCTTTTTTTTTGGTATTCCTAGCTCTTTTTGAACCCTTAACTTCTACCTTAGAATCAATATTAAGGTAGAAGAGTGGTAAGGATTAGAGAAAGGGGACTAAATGACTTGCACAGGGACACATAGCTAAGAATTGTCTGAGGCCAGTTTTTAACCTAAGGCCTCCTGACTCTAGACCTGACTCTCAATCCATTGAGCTACACAGTGCCCCCCCCTCCAGTATTCCTAGCTCTTAGCAAAATGCATGACACATTGTAGGTGTTTAATACATTTTATTATTTGATTGAAACACTATAGGGGAATTAAATGAGAAGCAATGAAAGGCCTTTTATTCAAATAGGAGCTATTAATTAATACTTCATTACATGTTCTATCTATACTTGAGCCCACTTTTCTCTACATTATAAGTGTGTGTATGAATATTTAGTCTTATTTTTGTGCGGGTGAGTAGTATTTTTATACAAACAGATCTTATTACATTATCTCAGCATATAACCCCCAAAGCTAATTTTGCTGGTTAATAGATATGGGTGAGGGCTCAAGAATGACTGTTAGAAACTTTCTATTCCCTCAGGGTTACTTGTATCCTGAGGGGATGAAGAACCAGGCATCCTTTGGGAGCATGTCCTGCTTGTACAAGAGTGAGCCTTCTCAACAAGCCTTGTGGGAATATGGGCAGAAGAAGGTCTAAAGCTTTCTTGCCCTTCTAATACCTCTAAGAAACAAACAAAAAGAACTCAATAAAATCAACACTAAATGTCACAGAGATAGGATTCCCAAGTAAAGATGAATAGCTAAGGATGAGTAGGGAGGAATTTTTCTAATTTCCCTGGACTCAGTCCCATAATATTAGGTCCTACAGGCAGGAACAGAACTGAGGACAGGATTAGCAACCTTGCCTTTTTTGCCTGCATACCCCAGGTTAACAGTGGAATCTGAATCTAATGGTACAAGGCACTGGGAGCAGTTCTGTCTTTTCCAGCCTTGGCTCCAGAGACCACTGCTGACCTATAACTGGTGACTGAAGGAGTGGACAGCTTGGTATTGAAAAGGCACTAAGCCCTAAAGGCAGGAACTCAAGCCTCATTGAAAACAAATGAGGGACTTTGAACGTCCAAAAAAACAGACTGAGTACCTTCTCTGTCCAGAGATGTAGTAACAGGAGAGTGAGCACCAGTGAGTGTGTTTGCTGAGGCAATGGGGCTCTGTCAGCTGTGGTTACTCTCGGGAGAGTGTGTTTGTTGCCCCAGAAGTAAGAGGACTTGCAATTACAATTACAGAACTGCTTATAGGCCCTGGTGGGAGCACCTAGGATCAATAATGAACTGGAGTTTGAAGGGGGAGAACAGGAGTATTTTGACGCTAAACTATAAAGACTAAAATAACAAAATAAGACAAATGGGGAAAAAATCAACACATTCACAAAATTCTGAAACCTGAGATAACATACATGAACACAAGAAAAACCCTGAATCTCCAAACAAAAGTCAGTAAATAAGCCTATTAGTCTAAACCCTACAATGAAAATAAATAAATAAAAATGAGCAAGCAAAGGAGAAAGAGCACAGTTATTGATAGCTATTATGGGGACACAGAAGATCAAAGTTCAAACCCAGAGGACAGTGAAGCAAAAATATCTACTTCAGAATAGCAAAGGAACAAAATACATGGCTATCAGCTCAAAAAGAATTTTTCATAGAGCATTAAAAAGACTTCAAAAATGAAATGAGAGAGGTTAAGGGAAAATTAGAAAAAAATAAGAGCAATGCAAGAAATCAAGAAAATTATCAAAGATTACAAAAAAATGGAAAAAGAGGTCTAGAAACTTATGAAAAAAATAATGTATTAAGAACTAAAATTAGATGAGGGGAAGCTAATCATTTCTCAAGAAAATAAGAAATAATGAAGCAAAATCAAAAGAATGAAATAATAGAAGACAAGATAGAATACAAAACATCTTATCACAAAAATAACTGACCTGGAAAATAGATTAAGGAGACATAATATAAGAATAGTTGGATTCCTAGAAAGTTATGATAAAAAAAAAGTTTAGACACCATAATCCAAGAAATATCAAGGGAAAGTGTCCAGAAATTCTAGAAACATAGAGTAAAAGAGAAATTGAAAAAAATCTCCTGTTCTTTACCTTAAAGAGTCCAAGAGATGAAAATGCCCAGGTGTGAACTTTAGATTTACTCCACCCTGCTTAGCCTAACAAAACAGGAATGTCTATACCCCTACTTAAGGATTAAGTATAGAGAAGGATGGCCTATGACAGACAGGAACTAGCAAATAACAAATCAGAAACAATTAACTGTTTCTTATTAATTTATTATTTTATATAATTATTTATATTTTTAGTTTGGGCTGTCCTAAATCAAGCTTAAGCTAGCATTGGTACATATGAGATGCAGGAAAGTGATGTAAAAACAGTTTATATATTTTGCATCACTTCCTCTCTCAGCCTTTTTGTAGAGAGGTGGCTCTGGCTGCAATGTGCTGAGCATCTTGGCATCTTGGTGTGGAGGAAGTTATTGTCCGGTTTTGGCGGTGAGAGTCCTTGATACACTACTGGGGAAGCTTAGTAACCTAATTCAGGTGAGGCATCTTCTCTGAGCTCTCTTGGAGTTTAGGCTAATTCTTTTCTCCTTTACCTTCCAAAACACTATCCACTTAGGAAAGCCTCTAATCTTCTGAAAAGACCTTGTGGTGGAAGTCTTTGAACTCCCCCTGGCACAGGCCAGGCGGGAGAAATCCTATACCCTTTCCCTCTCTAGTCTCCTTAATTCCTTCCTCTATATTAATTTAACCACCATAAAATTTCCAAATTTACTTGGGTATTTTATTTGGGATATTCCCTGACGATCAATTAAGTTAGATTAAGTCACAACCCTAAAATTTCCCCTAACATCATTGCTAAGTTCCATAGCCTCTAGGTTAAAGAAAAATACTACAAGTAACAAAGAAAAAAGTCAATTTACATACTATGGAGCACCAGTCAGAATAACACAAGACTTAGTAGCCACAGCATTAAAAGAATGCAGAATATGGAATACAGCATTTCACAGAACAAAAGAACAGGTCTGACAACTAACAATAGCATATCAAGCAAAAGTGGGCATGATTATAAAAGGAAAAAATGGATAGTTAATGAATTTTAATGAACAAAATTTCCACTGGCTATGACTAATGTAGAAAGATTTGTTTTGGAAAGAGTAGGTCCTGGCAACAGGTTGCTCTGCTGCCAAAGGACCTAGTTATCAACATACAGTCCTAATAATATATGTTGACTGAGAAATAGATGGGCTAAAGTGACTAAGTATTGATAGGAACATGGAAAAACAGGCCTAAAATTATATTACAGAAACAATTGTGAATTTTTTATATAAAACAAGTTAGAAATATACATTAAAAGCTGTAAAGTGTTCAAACTTCTTGGCCTAGAGATCTCATTACCCAGTATAAGCTCTAAAGGCAATATTGAGAGGTTTAAAAGCCGTGAATATATGAAAATATTCATGGAAGCTTTGCTATGACAAAATAATTGTAAATAACCCAAATGTAATGAGTGGGATGAATGGCTGAATAGATTATGGTATTTGAATGTAATGGATTTTTTAATGTCACTAGAAATGGCAATCATCATAACTATAAAGAAATAAGGAAAATGTATGAAAGCATAAAAAAGAGAAGAAAAGATAACAATACACACAATGATTACATTAAAAAACAGTCCAAAAATCAAGAGAATAAAGTGTCTAAGTAAAATAAATACAAAGGGAACTAAAAAAGCAGATGTTTATATTATCATACATACATAATTTCATATTTTAGACAAAATGTAAACAATATGGAGTGTGTGGCTTTTGAACATTTTTGTGCATTTGTTTAGTTACATTTTTAAAAATTAGTGTTCATAGTTACTAAGTAGGTAACAAAAATTTTTTAAAAGAGAGTCTTCTCAGTGAGCAAAGAAAAGGTATTAAATGTAAAATGGAGCAACTGGACAAATTGTTTGTAAAGTCTCTTTGGACTTTAAATAATATCTGATCTTTTCTAACTCTGATTAGTCTGTTTCTTCTAGCAAAGGGATTAAGAGTGTGTGTGTCTATCTGTTTGATGGAAACCTTTGACATTCTGATAAAACCTAGGTTTGATTTCTCAGAATAATGTCTCATTGTTTGCATTCATCATAAAAATGACTATTAGTTAAAGGTTAGTTAAAAATCAAGATGCATTTTTCCCATTCAAGTTCACAGTGTCTCTGGAATCTAAAGACATAGCTCAAGGAATACCTTTTATACAGATTAATATCACCCCAATTTAGATTACTCTAGGCTGTTGTCCTCTTCTCTTGAATGAAAAGGCAAGTCATAAGAAATAGGGATGGAGAAACACAGTTGAATATTAATGCCATTTAGAAAATAGAACTTACAGAGCCTTCTGAAAGTAGTAGCATTGGGAAACATGGATGTAATGACAAAGATGTCAGTGATACCATATTCAGTCATCCAACTGTTGTGTAACATCAACTTCATTATCACCTGTGGCTTAAGATTATGTTGATGGAACAAAAATTGTTGTTCCAATTGTTTGCCAGAAGATGTGCCCTTATATTAAATCAACAGTTGATTATAAAAAACTCCCCTAAGTTGTTTCTTCCTTTGACTAAGTCCTTGAGGAACTAGTCATGTGTTTCTATGCAGAGAAGCTTGGGGAGTCAGCTAAGCTGCATGACTCTCAGCATTTTATTTATTCACAAGGAAATCCTGACTTAAATTAGCTAGGTTCTGCCTGAGCTTTACTTGATTAGCCAGATTTACACAGGGGTTGAGAAAGCAATTTATGCAATTCAGAGATACCTACTTATCAAAGAGTAAATCAAGGTGATTCTCTGAAAGCCTGTGTCATGGGGCTTCATATGACTACATTCTTTTCTCTCTATTCCTCCCTTGAGGCAGGGAAATATGGTTGAGTTTATATTACATGTTCCCCATCTCATCTTATTCATTCCTTTTTCCTGTTCTATTTTCTAACACCAAATGTCTTCTGGAATTATGGTAACTACTATTATCCATAGATTTCAAAGATTTCACAGCAACCTCTGTGACTTGATTCTGAAAGGACAAAAGAGGCAACAAATTCCAAGCTAAAGGTGGAATACTTTTGTGTTAAAGATCAAAGGGAAGTACAAGAGAAGAATTTAATAGACTCCCCTCTGCCATTTCCTTTCCTCTTTAAAGGAACACTACTATATTTTACTAAATTGTTAAAGAAAAATAAAATATAAATACATTTCTAGTAATAAGCCTCCATCCTTTCCTCCATATTTCTGAACTGAAATTATAGCAAAATGTGTGACTTAAAGATTTAACAATTTAGGAGAATGAATACTATTTAAAATCTGAGTACTTCAAATCCAACCCTTCTTGTATCACTTTACTTTATGAACCCTTGACAAATCACCTCACTTCTTAACATCTGTAGAGCAAGCAGTCCTGACTACAGAATTGCTATGTTCCCTTCTAACTCTAATGTTCTGAGGCTGATTTTTCATCTTGGCCACCTCAAGACTTTTCATCCATTAAAATCACAGCTTTCCAAAGATAGCAGGAATTTGCTCAGAGAAAGTAGAACTGAGTAGAAAGAAGGTGAGAATGACCTACTAAGAATCTACAATCATAACTCACATTTATATATTTCTTTAAATCTGACAGTCATGTGTCCCTGTTCTTCAGTGACACCATTCATTTAAATGATTCTCTGTGAAGCAGAGAGTTAGGACAGCAACTCAAATTTCTGTAGCAGAAAATTAAAAGTATTAGTTTCTTCATCCATAAAAGGGGTTATGTTGGGGGGGGGATCCTTTTATAAAGAAACTAAGGCTCAGACAAGTGAAATAATTTTTTTTTTCAGATACTCAACAGCTTCTATTTACTGGTTTCCTGATTTTGGCAAAAATATTTCAGAAGGGGAGGAGGTGATCAAGTGGGTCCTTGCAAAGTCTTTGAAAGCGCACATAAGGAGCTAGACTAGTATTCTTTTTTAGATAATATTAATTATTTATCATAGTAATCCTTTTTATAGAGCATATTTTAAACAATTTATATTTTATTTTAAATATATTTTAAAATCTTATTGGATCTTGACAATTATCCTGAGGAGGGAAGTGAAGTTATTATTGTCACCATTTTTCATTTATTTTAAATTTATTTTTATTTCATTAACTATTTTGAATTACACATAAAAATGAAGAATTACTTTTTACAATTTTGAATTCTAGTTTGTCTCCCTCTGACAATCTTCCTCTATCTTTTAGAAGATAAACACTTATTTTGATTATACATTTGAGGACATGAAAAACATATGTCCACATTAGCCATGTTGCAAAAGAAAATACAAAAAAAAATAAAATAATGAAAATGAAGCTAAAAATCTTTAATTGTTTTCATGATTGAACACATAAAATCTGTATCACATTGCTTAATATCTCAGAAAACAAGGAAGGGAGATATGGAATAAGGGAATGAGGGATGGAGAGAATTTGGAACCCAAAATTTAAAAATGAATGTTACAATAGTTTTTTCATGTAATAGGGGAACAAAATAAAATATTTTTACAAAGGATAATTCATCTGGCATTCAGAATTTGTCAGTTCTCTCTCTGGAGGTGGATATCATTTTTCAAGTGTCTCAGATCAGTTTTAAATATTGCTGTTATTGTTTACAATGTTCTGATTCTGCTCATTTCACATGAGTCTTTCCAGGTTTTTCTGAAACCATTCTGCTCATCATTTCTTATAACAGAATAGTATTCTGTTACAGTCATATACTACAACTTCTTCAGTCATTTCCCAGGTGATGGACATTCCTTTGATTTCCAATTTCTTGCTGCCATAAAAAGAGCTGCTTTAAATATTTTTATACGAATAGGTCCTTTTCCATTTTTTATCTCTTTCATTTACAGAATTAGTAGTAATATTGCTGATCAGCCCTTTGAGCATATTTCCAAATTGTTATAAAGAATGGTTGGACTGCTTCAAAAGTCCACTAGTAGTACACGTGTCTCAATTTTTCCACATCGCCTCCAAATGTTTATTTTCCTTTTATGTCATTTAAGGCACCTTGATAGATGTGAGGTGTTATCTAAGACGTGTTTTCATTTGTATTCCTCTAAAGAGTCATGATAGAGAACATTTTTCATGTTATTATTGATAACTTTGATTTCTTCTTTTTGCAGTGTCTCTTAAAATCCTCTGACCATTTATCCCCTGAGGAATGGCTTTTATTTTTATCAATTCAGATCAGTTTCCTATATATTTGTGAAATGAGGTCTTTGTCAGAGAAACATACTGTAAAATTTTCCCCATTTCCTATTTCCCATCTAATTTTCTATGCATTATTTTGTTGTTCCATGTAATCAAAACTATCTGTTTTACTTTATCTATTTACAAAATCTATTTACAAAACCTATATCCTTCTCTACTCCTGGATTGGTCATGATTTCTTCTCTTATTAGATCTGGCAGGTATATTTCCCCCATACTTCATTAATTTACAGATGATATCAACTTTTATTTTTAAATCATTTATGCATTTTGACCTTATCTCAACATGTGAGAGACATTGGTATAGCCTAGTTTCTCCCTAATTGGTTTCCAGTTTTCCCAGCAATTTTTGTCTAATGGTGAGTTCTTACTCCCAGATTACTATTGCCATTTACTACTATGTAATACTTACTTAATCTATTCAACTAATTCATTACTTTATTGTTTTGTCAGTATTAGATTGTTTTGATGATTCCTGCTTCATAACATAGTATGAAATCTGATACTGCTATGGAACTTTCCTTAATGTTTTTTCATGGATTCCCTTCGATATTCTTGATCTTTTATTCTTCCAGATTAATTTTGTTATATTTTTTCTAGCTCTAAAGAATTATTCCTTGGTAGTTTGATTGACATGGAACAGAATGTGTAAATTAGGTAGGATAATTCATATTATATTGGCTAGACCTACCAATAATCAATTAATATTTCTCCAGCTGTTCAGAACCATCTTTATTTGTATGGAAAGTGTTTTTTCTTGTGTTCATATCATATCTGGTTTTTGTTGGCATTATTTTAGCTTGCCCACATTTATATTGTCTGTATTTACTTGAAATGAAATTTCTCTTTCTGTCATATCACCGTTTTTTCAGATTACAAAGACTATACTGAGATTCAGCCATGGGAAATAAGTGGCTTAGATTAGTCTCTCTGTTATTCAGTAGCAGAGGGAGGTTTAGAGATAAAAATCTGGCTCTGAATATTTTTTTGTTGTATCACTAGCTGTCTTTACTTTAAAAATCTATAGGTTTAAATAAAAAATTAATTTTGGTGATCTAAGGATATTCTCTATGTATTTTTTATTCTCTTTCCTTCCCTTCCCTTCCCTTTTTATTTTGAAAGCAAAGGGTCATCAGTTTAGGACACCTTGGGTATTGAAATTCTAGACCAATGTTATAATCATAGAAAGTTGCCTGGAGACTTGGAGATGATAAAGAACTTGACTGAAATATACGTTAGTTTTCCTGATTCTAAGACTAGCCCATTATCTGCTCTGCCTTGCTGCCTCCCCTATTCTTGATTTTGATCTGTGATTTGGGGGGGGGGGTTAGAGGGTATAGGAACTCTCAGTAATGACATTTCTCTACAGTTGTCAGCAATTATTTTTACTTGGATCCATGGTCATACAGCCATTAGTCTTAAGAGGTAAGATTTAATCCTAGAATTTCCTAACTCTGAAAAACACTATAATACACTATAAGAGTATATGATATATTATTAGTACTTCCTTAAACTTATTTCCAATATGTACCAATCCAAACATATAAAATGGTCATATAAATTTTATATTTTGTACACTGATAAAAGAGCCTGGAAATGAAATCTAAGGTATCTCTGAGATGAAAAGGGAAGCCCTGAGGGTTACATAATAAGGATTGTCAAATCTATCAATGTCAAGTAAAAAATTGACTTGTTAAGGAAAAAAATTACTGGTGTTTTCTCACAGTTACCAGAAATAGTTAAAGTAGACTGAGACAAACTACCTAAAAATGCCTTTCAGTGAAAAAATTTGATTTGCTTGTCATATGAGCTAGATACCTCCCTTTCCAACAATTCTTTTTCATCGCTAGCTTTGATGAATTTATAATCGGGTTAATCTAATGTAGTAAGTGGTTGGCTGCTTCTCAAAGGAAAGATATGAAGTGCAGAACCCTGTTATGTATTAGTTTATATGTCTTTACAGGAGACAGCCAGTTTCTGAAGCTGGTATGGCATATATATGGATGTGCACTTAAGTGTGTATATAGACAAATACATTTTTAAAATTTTGTTCAGAGATCACAAAAGTCTCTACAAAAAGGTACCATTGCATCAATTGGTTTCATAAGATCACATAAATTTAGAACTACAGAGGACCTTAAGAATCATCTGGCTGAACTCAAGATTATTTTAGAGATGAAATCAGAGATGTGAAGTAATTTGCCCAAGGATACCCCAATTGGCATGGCTAGGATTTGAATTTAGATCTTATAATTCATATTAAGTGTTCTTAATGCCATTTTTATTCACTTTAAATTATCAGAGTTATAAAGTAGTAGTGGTAATGCTCTGTGGTCAGAAAAAAATCTCAACTGCAGTTTAATTAATTTTATATAGCTAAATAAATATTTAAAAATATATCATGGGTGAGATATTGGTTGTAGTAATATTAGACTCCCAAAGCATTTCTTGAATAATCTGCATTCAGTATCAGTGTTTTTATAGCAGTTTATGTGTTAATCTGGTGATCTGATTTTTGGAGGATTATGGCACCTCTGTGTATAAAGTCAAAGGGCAATTTAAATCAGTTTTGTATATAAACCATGAACTAAAAAATTTCAGAAAAATAAAATGGGATGTCCAGCTCCAACATCATAGTATGGAAGATTAGCTAATCTAATTCTTTTGTTTCATAAATAAGAAAAATCAGTACCAGAGAGGTCAAGTAGGTAGCCCAAGGCTATAAGAGGCAGAACAAAATTAAAATCCAGAATCCTTGGCACTAAATTTAGCATTTTTTCCATTTTAGCAAATTAAGTAGAATAGTAGACAAAGCACTGAACCCGGAGTCAGAAACACAAATTCAATTCCAATCTCAAATATTCCCTAGTTGTATAATCCTTGGCATATCCTTTAAACTCCCTGCATTAGTTTCCTTCTAGGGTTGTTGTTAGAATAAAATGACATCTTTTTGAAAAAACTTACATACCTTAAAGCAATATAAAAAGACTAGTCGTTACTTCAGTAATATATGGTATGTAAAAAATATCCTAAGAGGCAATAACAACCCTTAACTTTTTAAAGTCATATGTATCACACTAAAATGAAAGTCAAGGGTTGTCAAAAAT
Organism: Monodelphis domestica; assembly: GCF_027887165.1. NCBI lineage: Eukaryota > Metazoa > Chordata > Mammalia > Didelphimorphia > Didelphidae > Monodelphis > Monodelphis domestica. The sequence goes on along the minus strand of NC_077233.1, from coordinate 123,490,211 downwards.
AAGCTAAACAAATTAAAGTTGGTAAAGATTATAGTGCTCTCTGGGACATTGAAAATCACAAATAAATAGAATCGGCAAGTGCCCAAAACCTATGGCACATATATTTAGATTCCAATAATAAGGACTGATAGCAAAAATATCCTTGACTGCACAATGGCATCATGATTTAGAAATTAAAGGTAGCATAAAGGTCATCTAAATACAATTCTACCATTTTATACTTTTTACTTATTTTTCATTTTTAAAAAATTGAGTGTTCTTTTTACATTGTTCTGATTTTAAAATACTAACCCCCATATAAAAGCCTTCATAACAAAGAAGTAAAGTTAAACAGAATAAATTGACATATGGGCCATGTCTAAGAACATAATACTCTATTCGGTGTTTATAGTCCTACAAAAAAGGGATGAGGGGGCAACTTGGTAGCTCAGTGGATTGATAGCCAGGCCCAGAGACGGGAGGTCCTAGATTCAAATATGACCTCAGACATTTCCTAACTGTGTGACCTTGGACAAATCACTTAACCCCCCATTGCCTAACCCTTACCACTCTTCTGTCTTAGAACCAATACAAAGTACTGATTCCAAGACAGAAGGTAAAGGTTTTAAAAAAAAAGGAAGAATTTTGCTATTCAAGTTAATATTGATGTTGACTCTGCATCATGGAATTGAATTGAGTTTTAATGTTTAACCCATTGATTTCATTGTGCTAACTCTGCTGTTATTTGATATTGTTTTCTTTCAATTATTGTAGTTGGTGTGTGTCATATTCTCTTGGTCCTCTTGGTCCTGTTTACTCTTTTCTATATTATTTCATCCAGTCTTGCCAACTTCTGAACTATTTTTAGTTGCTGTTTCTTACAGTATAACATTTAATTATATTCATATACCATTGTTTTTGGCCCTTCTCCCATCAATTGATACCCACTTTGTTGCAGTTTTTGCTACCACACAGTGTGCTTCTGAGAATATTTTAAGGCACATTGGTCCTTTGTTTCTACTTTTGCTCTTCTTGGGGTATATGTGTAATGGATGGATTATTGGTTCAAGGTATGTGAATATTTAGTGCTTTTTCTCACATAGTTCCAAATTATTTTCTAGAAAAATTGGATGAAATTTACAGTTCCTCAAAAGTGAACTAATATGTCTACCTTCCTATGATCTTTCCAAAACTACTTCTTTTAAAACAAAACTTATCTTTAATGATTTGATATGTCTAAGGTAAAATTTGTGAAATGGTGATAATACCATCGATCACCTAAAACACTTTCTAAAACTTAGAGCAAAATATTAGTTAGCTAATATTACTTAGGTTTGAGTACAACCATTTTCCACTATAATATATAAACACTTGGGTGGTTGCATAAGATGATTTCTACATTCTCTTCTATTTTTAATACAGAGGTTCTTAATCCTTTATGTATGTATGTGTGTGTATGCCATGTATGTGTGTGTGATGGCTCCCTTTGGCAATGTGGTAAGACATGTGGTGCCCTTCCAAGATATTCAGCTTTTAAATTCATAAATAACATATATAAAATTATGAAGGATATTAAGGGTTATTGAAAATAAAGATTCTATTTTCACCCAATCAAAATTCATATGCCCCTCCCATATTGTTCCTCTTCCACAAATATTACTTGCCACCTTTCTCCCACTTCCCACAACTCTTTTTACCACCACCCCTCCTTGACACCTGTAGTTGTTGAGAAAACTGCTCTAAAATATTCCACAAAACTCTAGCCTCTTCCACAAAATTTGCAGAGCAGATGTCTTTTGTCAAATACAGAAGCATATACCCAATATGAAAAAAGAAGTCTAAAGGGATCCTTTTTCAAAAAGCGTTTTTGAATTAGTGGTGAAATTGAGAAGGGAAAGAGATGCATGTAAATGTAATTTAAAGAACATGCAAATGATTTCTATAATAACCTAGTCAGGATTCCCAGAGCAACCATCTATCTCCAAGCACGGCATGTAAATATTTTATAGTGATCATTTTCCAGTCTGTCGGATTGAAGTTTTAGAATTCTCCAAAAATCAAATGAATGGTGATAATTTTTACTCTAAGATGTATGAGCTGCACTCAGAAATTCAGCTGGTGACAATGACAATTTCCTCACCAAAGATTCATGACCCTTAGGTTTAAAATAGCAGCTTGTTGCTATCTCTCAGGAAGAAACGATCCATTTCGAAACATTTTTGAGATCTTGTCTTTTCTCGCTAAATGGATGAATAAATGGTCACATTAGCACTTGCACTTCTGTGGGAGCTAAGGGCACTTCTGAAATGTCACTATTCAGGACTAGCACTACCATTTTTTTGACATTTGGCTTTCAGATCCTCATCCTCTGTCCCCCATAATTGCCTGTTTGACTGCTTCATTGCTGCATACAGAATCATAAGGGCATGGTCCCTGTTTGTATGCATTGCTACAAAAGGAAAGCTCAAGCAGTTTTAAATATTTCATGTATTGTAGGGTTGTGAGACAATTTCACTGTAGCCCTTCCTTTAAATGTCCCCAAATATAAAGTTTATAAATAGTCTTCAGATTTAAGATTATAGATTTATATGGGATTTATATGAATAAGGCACCTGAGAGGCCTTCTGGTCAATAATCAAAATAATAATAGAAATAAGAACTACTACATGGTAGAGTGCTTTAAGGTTTGCAAAGCACTATACACATTTTTTCTCATTTTCATCCTCAAAGCCACTCTGGGAGATAGGTGGTATTATTAGTTTCACTTTACAGGTGACAAAAATGATGTTGATATGAGTTAAGTAACTAGCCCAGATTTAGATATCTTGGATGCCTTGGAGTTAGGATTTGAATTCAGGTCTTATCTTTTAAAAATATTATTTGTTTCCTTTATCAGTCTTTTCTTTTAAAAATTTGAGTTGCAAATTTTCTTGCCTACTACTTCATTCCATCTCCCTCTCCTGTAAAAAGCTCTTTTATACCTCTTTAAAAATATTCTTAGGGGGCAGCTGGGTGGCTCAGTGGATTGAGAGCCAGACCCAGAGACAGAAGGTCCTGGGTTCAAATCTACCCTCAGACACTTCCCAGCTGTGTGACCCTGGCCTACACAGCTGCCCCCCCTCCCCCTTTTTAAAGACTGTACTTTAGATCTGATTTAGCTATTTCCTGATTAGTAACAATAGAAATACTTGGTTTTACAGAATCAAGTCTTGGGAACTTTACATTTCTCCACCCTACTCAGTTTAACAAGGTCAGGATGTCTGCGCCATAGTCAAAGATTTAATAATATGAGGAAATGGCCTTCGACAGACATGTGTAATAAAAGCATACAGACCCCTGGGCTGTCCTAAGTCAAGCTAAACTATCATTGGTACATATGAGATGAAGGAAAGTGATGTGAAACTGTCTATATAAGGCACGTCACTTGCTCTCTCTCCCTCTTTATCTGGAGAGACGACTCTGGCTGGCAGTGTGCTAGGCATTCCAACATCTTGGTGTGGTGGCAGCTATTTGTCTGGGTTTGGTGGTGAGTTTTCCTTTGAGCTGATTCAGGCTCAGACATCTTGGCTGAGCCCTTTTGGAGTTCAGGCTGGTTCCTTCCTCCTTAATTTCTAGAGCCTCTGGTCTTTCTGGCACTAGCCAGGTGGAAGAAATCTTACTCCCTTTCCTTCTTCCTTCTTCTTAATCTCTTTCCACCATATCAATTAAATCACCATAAATTTCCAGGTGACTTGGTTATTTTATTATTTGGGATTTTCCCTGGCAACCAATTAAATTTAGATTTTAAGTCACAATGCTAAAATTATCTTTATACATCTTAGAATTAATACTGTGTATTGGTTCTAAGGCAGAAGAGTGCTAAGTGCTAGGCAATGACTTGCCCAGGGTCACACAGCTAGGAAGTGTCTGAGGCCAGATTTGAACCCAGGTCCTCCCATCTCTGGGCCTAGCTCTCAAGCCACTGGGCCACTCAGCTGCCCTCATACCTCTTTTGTGTGAGAAAAAATTTTCCATTCTCCCTTCCCCATTCTCCTAGTGCATTCCTTTTTCTCACCTCTTCATGTCTGAGAGAAGAACATTCCAACATGATTGACTTATATCCATGTCTTCTGTCTCTGTTGACTCCTTCCAACTGCCTTAAAATAATATAGTTCTTGTGAGTTAAATATATCATCTTCCCAGATGGGAATGCATTCTGTTGAAGATTATTAACTCCTTTGTGATTACATTTTTACACTGATTTTTTTTGCTTCTCTTGAGCTTTGTGTTTGAAGGTCAAATGTTCTATTCAGATCTGGTCTTTCTATCAGCAATGCTTTGAATATTATATATTATATATATGTATATATTATATATTAATTTCCCCCACTGAAATATTATACACAATTTTGTTGGGAACATTATTCTTGGTTGTAATCCTAGCTCTTTTACCTCCTAGAATATCATATTCTATGCTTCTTTAATGTTGAAGCCACTAAATATTGTGGTTCTATTATATTTGACTTATTTCTGGCTGCTTACAATATTTTCTGCTTTATTTTGGAGCTCTAGAATTTGTCTATAATATTCCTGAGAATTTTCATTTCAAAATCTCTGGGCAATCAGTGGATTCTCTCAATTTCTATTTTACTCTCTAAATTTAAGATATCAACGTAGTTATCCTACATAATTTCCTAAAATATGACTTAGGATATTTTTATCATGGTTTTTTTCATACTATAATAGTTCTTAAATGATCTCTCTTAAATCTTTTTTTCCAGGTAAGTTGTTTTACCAATAAGATATTTTAACATATTCTTTTTATTTTTATCATTCTTTTAAATTTGTTTCATTGTTTTCTACTATTCTATAAAATAACATTCATTTGTCCATTTCTAATTTTTAGGGAAGCATTTTCTTCTCTGAGACTGTGTACTTCCTTTCTTAGGAAGTTATTTTCCTGTTTGAGGTATTGCATTTCTTTTTTTTTAGGAAACTTTTTTCTTCAGTAAGTTTTTGTTCAAAGTTTTTTTCTCTCATTTTATTTTCTAATTTTCATCCAAAGTTTTTATTGGTTTTTTTTTGTCCTTTTCCCCAATTTTTCCAGGGGTTCATTTTGGGCTTGACTTCCTTTTACAATTTTTGGGGGGCTTCACATTTTCTTTTTTGTATTTTTGTCTTTGTATTCTGGTCATCTCTATGTTGAAATATTTTTTCTAGTATCAGGCTTTGTCTTTAATTCATTTTGAGGTTATTTTTCCTTCATTTTATCTATAGTATGAAGTTTAGCTCTATTCTTTTGTTGAAAGCAATACTATCTTAATCCTATATTGTGCCTAGGATGGGTTCAGCTGTGTTGGTCTCAGACTGAGCACTCTAAAGAGGTGGCCTGATTGGCCTGCTGTGTGGAGGTTTGTAGTCATCCAGTTCATGTGGTCCTAGTTGAGTTCTGCCTAATCCCCAAAAGACTAGACTTTATTGGGCTGAGTTCCTTCTGCTGCTGCCAGTCCTGGGTGGCACCTGGCTTCTGTTCTGGCTGGATGATGCAGGGCTACCTTCCTCCCACTGTTGCTTCCTCTGTTTTGTGTTAGTTTTCACTTTTGCCATGCTGAAGCTGGATTGAGCTGGATGTTCTCTTTCCCCTGCTTCTGGTACTGTATCATGAATGAGTTCTGCTAAGCCTCCTTCAGTGCTACTCCTTATACTCCACTGACATGATTGCTCCTTACTGTCTCTCTACCATGTTCTGTGCAAGAGCATTGCTTCAGCCCTTCTTTTGGTTCTTTCACTTCAGTATTTGTTTTGGGACATTTTTGTTCTGTGGTCATTTGGTGGGTGTTTGGCAGAGTTGTCAGGCTTTGAGTATTTATTTGTCACTGTAGCCTAATCTTATTAATATTCCCCAATTTAGTTGCCAGATTCTGAGGGCTCTGTAGCTCAAGCTACTGCCACCACTACCACTCCTACCACCACTACTTAAAACCTAGACTATTTCTTACTTTCTTCATCTTTATATTAAAATTGGGACCTATTCACCTGAGGGTGGGAAAGCCCTGCACAAAGTTTCTATTTTCAGAGCTAATTCCGGGGCATGCAAATTTTCAGTGTTTTCATGGTGGTATGATCCAAGAAAGGTATGGTCCCTGCTTCTTGGTCTATGTTTACATCTTTATTCAATAAAGGTCACTGTTTCCCTTCAGTCAGCAGAATAGCACTCCTCTTGGCCTTGCACCAGAGTCCCTGCCTGTTTTTTTTTTCTGCAATACAAGCTCCAGTGTTACTTTCTGCCCTGGAACTGGTACCCAGAATGTCTCAGGGCTGAGAGTGCCTGCAGTTGCTGTTGCTATAGCAGTCCCAGCCTTCTTAGATCACTCTATTGCTGCCACTGATTGTGGGCTTTGGGCAAATCTCTATGCTAATGTCACGTATCTTTCCTGCTGACCTCCTAAGGTTTTTTAAGCTGTCTCATCATGGCCTTTTGCTGACTTGGCCATTTAAAGTTTTACTTTAGGCATTATTTGAAGGGAAATGTTGGGAGAGTTCAGCTGTCTTGACTCTAACCTATGATCTTGGCTCTTTCTACCAAAATCAGGTTTTCCTAACTCCAGGTCCCAAAATATATCCACTTTGCTACCTAGCTATCTTTTTCCTTTGTCTTACAAATGAGGAAACTGAGGAGCAGGTCCAGGAAGGTTAAGTGACTCAAGGTCCCACAAGTACTAATTTTTAGAAGCAGGATTTTAATCAAGATCCCCTGACTCTATATCTAGTACTTTTCCTAATGTACCTTTTTGCCTTTCAAAGTAAGACTACTCCTTGGAAAAAAAACTTGACCTCAAGAAGATTCTGCAGTGGCTAATTTAGGCAACAAGCCATTCACTTTCCACTAGTATATGTTCCAGTTATTCTTTTTCTTTCCCTTTTCCCTCATCTCTCCCTTCTTCCAAAAGAAAATATGAACACGGGCAAAATATTGTTGGTTGATGTTATATAAGGAATGGCAGACATTTTCAAGGTGATGCTTACCAAGATTAACTGACTGACAGAACTGGGGCTTAAATTTTCTTTTTACATTAGAATCAATTCAAGAATGACACAGAGTGAACTGAAGTGTGACCTTTCCTTATACTATCCATGGGAAGACATGATGCATTAGAAACTTCTGAAATCTGGGGGTATGAAAAAAGGTGATTTCCACAAATTCCAACTGAGGAGAATAGCATGCAGCAAAATGGTCAAATGATGTGGATGATAAATTGGGATTTAGTTAATCCTGAATGTTGCTAGTCAGTCAGCACTGTTGATTGAACCACTATCACAAGCTTAGAACTGTGCAAAATGCCAGAGGAAGTTAAAATGGAAAGGGGGAGATTTAAGACTTGGCCCTGTAAAGCAGGGGGCATTAACCTTTTTGTTTGTGTCTTAGACATTGTTTGGTGATCATTGACACCTGTGAATTCCTCCTCAGGTTCATATTTTAAAATTCAGAATACAAAATACATGGACTTCTAAAAGAGCTCAATTATGTTGAGATAGGAAAAAAGGCAAAATCACAAGTATGAGGTTAACAACTTCTACTGTATAAAAGCAATATTTTAGTGATGATCAATTTATGAAAGTTAGCTTCTCTGATCAGTTCAATGTTTTAAGTCAGTTCCAAAGAACTCACAATGAAAAATGATATCCATTTCCAGAGAAGGAACCAATGAACCCTGAGTACCAAGTGAAGCATACTTTTTTTTTCCATTTCCTTTATATGCCTTGTTTTTATTTATTTATTTATTTTGAAACATGACCACTATGGTTTTGCATGACTTAACATCTATAATTGATACCATATTAGTTGTTTTCTTAATGGGTAAGGTAAGGGTGGAGGAAGAGAGAGAATTTGGAACTCAAACTTATAAAAAATGCTAATAATAAAATTTAAAAACCTAAAGTGGAGTTAGGATACACTGTATGCACAAAGAGGAATAAAAAAAGAAAAAAGGCATAAACAATAAATGCAAGCAATGCATATATACTCCACTACATGACTTCCACATAGCAGATAATTAAATCCTAGTCAAATGAATGAACCATTCAATATAAGGATGTTATAAAGTGAATACTAAAGAATGGTAAAAAGCAGGGATTAGAGAGAGTGAAAAACTAGAAGTTTCTTTGCCTATTTAGGTAGAGCATGGTCTTGCTTTATTTGAGATTCATTATTTGGTTTCCCAACTCTAGTTTACATTTTGTCTACTTTAGAGATAAATAATTATTGCCACTATCACTGATCACAGACCAGAGCTCTAAGAGAGATCAGAAGTACTCTAATCCAAGCCCAAGAGCTTCTCACAACAGCATCAGTGCTTTTCTTTTGTGCCATATTGCCTTTCTGCTGGAATTTATAGTAAGCAGGTGTTGCCTGGGGCCCTAAGAAGTTAAGTGACTTGTCCATTCTCACCAATTCAATTTCTCCAAGGTGAGACTTGAACTCAGGTTTCATTAACTTGGAAGTAGGTAAATTTCTCTAATAAGCAGATACATAAAGTGAGGAATAACACATAATGAAAATAGAATCATAACAATATTAATAGAAAGCAATGTGTCACAAAAAAGAGAGAAAGGAACAACTAAAGAGAAAGAAAGTAGAAGACATCTCAGAGAAGAAGAAAATTTAGAATCAAGAGGAAGGGAATCAATGAGAATTTTGTGATATTAACATTTTCAGTGATTATATATCTTACTCCCTCTTTTTCTTTCTCTGTCTTTCTCAAAAGGTTGGAGGATCAGAGATTTGAAACTAGAAGGAACTCCTGAGGCCATCTAGGTCAACTCTCATTTAGATGAAAAAACTGAAGCCCAGAGAGGCAACTGACTTGCCCGCAAATCACTCAGTTTGTCTCAGAAGAAGAATTTTGAAACAAAGGATTCAAAAAGAAGAAACAGCTCTTAAAAATCATCGTGTCCAGCTGTCTCATTTTATAGGTAAGAAAACTGAGGCCTGGCAAGATCAATTATCTTTTGGTGGTGGTGAATCAGTGCAGTTTTTGCAGAAGCTAATAAAAGCTTCACTATACATTTACCAATGAATGGAGCTGGAGCTGAAAATAATAGTTAAGAAAATGCTTTGTGAAACTGGTGAAAGAAAAAGAGATGACAGGTTGGTGTGAGAGATGACATTTTTAACCCCATTTGGAGTTTTCTTGAGAAACATATTGGAAGTTTGCCATTTCATACTCTAGTTCATTGTACAGATGAGGAAACTGAGACAAATCTGGTTACGAAACTTGCCCAGGTCATATAGCTAGTGTCCAAGGCCAGATTTGAACATGTCTTCCTGATTCTAAGTTGGGCCTTTTATCCACTGTGCCACATAGCTGCCCAGATAATTAATTTACACAAGTTATATCGCTTATTACTTTAAAAATAGGATGCATACCCACTTCCTCAGAATCCTCCAGGAGAACTCTTTATATGATGTCACACTATCTACCTCTTAGTGTTTTCCTTTACTTGAAATCTCTTAGAGAGGATGGGATGACATTATGGAATTTTCTACTATAACTCCAATAGCCAAAGCTGTCTTAGGGAGTCTGGATTTCTTTCCCTGACAGTGTTCATAAAAGACTGGTTAAACATTTTTAGAGTCAGAGTTTTGCAGGAACTTCTAGGGCTTCTCTCACTCTTCTTACTGCATTCAGCAAAAGATAACCAAGGGCCACTTTATTCCCACTACCTTCAGACCCTCCCCACAGTGAAGAACTCTTCAGTTAAGTTCTGAGTTCTAACACATTTTATTCAGTCTTCAGGTATTTCTGACTCTTGTGACTCATTTGGAGTTTTCTTGGCAAAGATGCTGGAGTGGTTTGTCAGCTCATTTTCAGATAAGGAAACTGAGACAAATACAGTTACATAGTTAGTGAGTGTCTAAAGGCTAAATTTTATCTTTTTTTTCAATGGAATATGAAATCCTAAGGGTAAAAACATCCCCTTTTTCTTTTTTATCCCAGATGCTCAGTGCTTGATACCTTTGCTTACTAAATATTTGTTAGTCTGGTTTTAAAGAAGAGATGAGAATATGCTTTACTCTGCTTCTACTCCCTTTTCAGGAATAAGGGGGTTCAAATATATAGAATTTTTCATATAATGTAATTTTTGGATGTCCAGATTATTTTTTGCTGATTTTCCCCATTCTTATTAAAAATAATTATTATGAAGCATAACACTTGCAGGGAGGGAGCCAGATGGAAAGGTAGGTAACATGAAAATAAATATCACTAAAATTATTGAAAAAGAAAGAAGAAAAAACTTTTTGAAGTAAAAATCCTGCCCCAAGGAGAGTAATATGATGTTAACTTTAGTGTTCTTGAGGCCAATGACAGAGCTCTAATTCTCCTTCATCTAGTCTTAAGTTTCCCTGATCTGAGACAGAAAATTCCAAAAGAAAAATTTTGGGACTGACAGCCACAGACCTCTTTGCATAATTGAAAAAATAATTCCTTCCTTAGTTAAGTTTTTATTAATGATCCCTCTTTACCAAAGACTACATCCTGCCTAAAAGCAATAGAACCACCAGTCATATACTCCCAAGATTCCATAGAAACACTTGATAACTTTTTTTCCTTACTGGAAATACTGAAAAGATAACAATTTTTCATGTATTTTTTTATCTGTGATACAATTGGATTTCTCTTAACTGGTAATTTTTTAATCAAAGTATGATTCTGTTTCTTATTAAGATTTTATCCCTTAAAATATTCTGCCAGAAATACATTATTTTAAATATTTTAAAATATTTAATATATAATATTTATAATATATATTTATAAAATATATAATATATAATAATATAATAAATAAATATATTTAAATATATAAAAACAAATACATTATTTTAAATCATTAGGCTTGTGAAAAAAAACTGTCAGCGGTCTACATGATTGGTGTTTGCCTTATTTGCAACTATAGTCTCCTCAGCCCCAAGGTAATTCCATCTCCTAGAACTGTCTATTCTGGAGGTAGAATCAATATGGCGACTTAGAGATAGCAAAAATTCAGACATACATAAACCCTTCCTCACCAATCAAAAACACAGCACTTCAAGGGGACTAAAAACCAAATCTAACAACAGGACAGAGCTAGGTAACCCTCCTTCTGGACCCAAATTAAAAGATATGCCCCCCAAAAAGCCTGAATGCTAAGAACACTCAGGTGTAAGAGGAAGAAAGATGGAAGGTCTCAGAACTCCTTCCCCACCTACAGAGCTTATCTTCCAGTGGTGGCTAGATTCTCTGGGCAGGCAAGTGTGCTAGTCTGGAGGGAAAACCTTGCTGGCAAAGCTGTGTCAAGCTCAGGACTTAGAACACAAGTGGCATAGAAGCATATGGAAGAGAAATTCAGAGCAGGCAGCCCAGTCTCAGCCAAAATGCTCCATCTTGCCCCTCCATTTTTTCTGAGGTTTTGGCCTCAGGACACAGCCAGATTTGAAGATCAAGACAGCCCTTGCTCAATCTCATCAATAATTGCAGATAAGAAGCCTTTAGAGGGCAGAGAAGTTCAAGCCCCAACACCCCTCATCCACAGACTGATCTGAAAGCCTTGCTGACTGAGCTCCAAGGGGCAAAAACTGCAACAAACTACAGGCAACAACTTTGACAACAGGACAGGAAGTCCAGCTCCTTTTCAGCTTCTGCTGTCAGCCTGGGAAGATCAGACTACTTGACCAAACAGCAGAACAGAGAAGAAGCACATTCAGGACAAAACAGTCCAAACTCACAGATCCAGCACAAAATGAGAGAAGCAAGACAGGCAACTACAGAGGGGAAAGAAGAGGGGGAAATATGAGTAAACAACAGAAAAAGAAAAAAAAATTACAATCTACAGCTTATATCCAGGCAATGAACAAAGAGTAAATGAAACAGAGAAGGATCAAGGAACACCAAGCAAAAACATAGAAAGTCCAGTGAACTGGACTCAGTCTTTGAAGAACTAAAAAATACAATTCAAAAAACAATTAAGAAAGGCTGAAGACAACTGGGAAAATAACTTAAAAAGCAAAATAAATAATCTGGAAACAGAAAATATTGTCTTGAAACCCCAAATTAATCAGCTTGAAAATGAGGAAAAGGAGATGAAAGATGAGACAAAGAAAATAAAAGATGAGGCAAAGAAGATGAAAGATGACATCCAAAGAAAATCAGACCAGAAATTAAAGGATGACCAAAAAGCCAGGGATGAAATTCAGTCTTTAAAAACTATAATACAACAACTAGAAGCAAATGACTTTACAAGGCAGCAGGAAACAATAAAACAAAATCAAAATAATGAAAAAATTGAGGAAAATTTGAAATATTGCATCCACAAAACAGAAGATTTAGAAAACAGGTCGAGGAGAGACAACTAAAGAATCATTGGTCTACCAGAAGATCATGACAGAAGAAAAAAGACTAGGGAAATTATCCAAGAAAACTGCCTGATATTCTAGAGCAAGAGGGAAAAGTGGATATTGAAAGAATCCACAGATCACCTCTTGTACTTAATCCCCAACTGACAACACCCAGGAATGTTATAGCCAAATTCATAGAACTGTCTATCCCAAGCAAGACACTAAGAAGCATCTCTTCTCCCAAAAAAAGGAGCAACCTGTAGCAAAGAGATCCTACAATCAAAGTTCCCATGAAAACCAAGAATAAAGGGAAAAAAAAAGATTACTTTCTTGATCTGTTCCCTGATTTCTTTCAGGTTCAGGTCAGTGCTAATTTTCATAGCTGTTCAAAGCATCATTTCTCTTTATGAGTGAACACGTAATTTTGTCTTATATAATGTTGGAACATGAAATTTCTGAAAACATTTTTTAAAAAATATCTTCACTCCTTTGTCTCTGTCTCTCTCTTTTTCAGTTTTCTTCTTATCCTTTTTCTTTTACCTTTTTTCTGCCAACGCTATACATGTTGGATGAATATATGTTCAATAGTTCTTTCAGAGTCACTAATGGTTAGAGACCAACATCTCCTAAAGAACAGTTACTCCCAAATGAAACTTTTATTTGCTAAGGGTAAGTTTAATGTCTTTCCATTTGAAAATAAAGCTTTGGTCTTACAATTGTTATAAACATGCTAACATTTACCTACTAACATGTTCTTCTACTTCTCAGAAATAATGTTTTTTTTTTCAAATGCTAAGAGAATTCTCTATTGAAGGACAAAGGTTTTTTCCATGGATAATTTTTCTGGTAACTAAAGCAAGACACAGATATTAAAATGGTGATACTTTAGGGGGCAGCTGGGTAGCTCAGTGGATTGAGAGTCAGGCCCAGAGATGGGAGGTCCTGGGTTCAAATCTGGCCTCAGACACTTCCCAGCTGTGGGACCCTGGGCAAGTCACTTGACCCCCATTGCCTAGCCCTTACCACTCTTCTGCCTTGGAGCCAATACACAGTATTGACTCCAAGACGGAAGGTAAGGGTTTAAAAAAAATGGTGATACTTTATTCATGATAGTGTTACAGTTGTTTTTTTTTTAATTCTGAAGCTCCAAGTCCAGGAAAGTGCTCCTTATTGTGTTACTTTCTCCATTTTGACTGACAGTATTTTTATTATTAATAAAGAATACCACAGTATCCCTTCTGCATAATAACCAATGAAATATCCATTGATTGCTTTTTAAATGCAACACCCCTACTTTGCTCTTATCCTAAGGGAAAATGAAATTATATTTGTTATATAAGTAAATAAAATTTATTTTAAAGTTACATGTAATATCTACTTCATTGATTTGTTTCCTGCTTAAAACATTTAGACAGTATTGAATGAGTCAAAATAATTGGCCACAGCACAAAAGAGAATATTGTAAGACTATTTAAAAAAACTGGAAAGAAGCCCAATTATTAGGCTCTTTTTCACACTTCAGACAGGGCCACTTTCCTAAACTTAGAACTGACCGAAACTGCACCTCGAACAAAGCCACGCCAATGTTTATGAAGAGGGCAACAAGAAAGAGCAGGACTGTTTGAAAGTCAAGGAGTCTTAAAGGCAGTTTTGCCTCACGTGGAGAAGGGTGTAGTTAAGAATGGTAGATAAAGTATGGCAAAGCACTCTACTGCAGAACAAAGCCATGCATCTCCAACATATTAAAGCCCTGGGATTAAACATCCTTGCTAGTTGTAGCTTAGTACCTTCCCATTTCTGTCAGTTGCATCAGTCTTCCCAGCACCATATCATTAGATTTCTCCTATTTTGTCTCAGGATTGTACTATTTGCTATGTCCTGGGAATTATTTATTCCAGATATGTCTCAGACATGATCTTTTTTATCCTTTTCTAGAATCTTAACCTTAGCCCAAGTCTTTATTACTTTAAATCTAAATCACTACTATTGCCTCTTAGAAAGCTTCTTTGCTTTTAATTACTCCCCATTCTGCTCTGTCCTGCAGTCCTGGATGAAAATATAAGTAAGTAGTTATGGCTTGGGCAAGGAGCCAAGATTGCAATATAGAAAGGCAAGGTTTGTGGTAGTGTAGCTTTTCAGAGAATGAATTACCTTTGAATAAATACCCAGAAACCCTTGGCCAAACTGGAACAGGACGTTAGAACGTAGGAGAATAATTCAGAATAAATGCACACATAGGTCAAGGCAAGGCTGTGAGTCACATTGTGAAGACAAAGGGGAAATAAAAATCCCTAACAATCTTTGCCCACATGTATACTCTATCATGGGGAAACAACGTCAGTGCAGATGAACAAAATATTAAAAATATATATACAAAGTAAATATAAAGCAATTTCCTTGTTTTTTTCATTACAGCTCACAACTTAGGAAAGACTCAGGGAAGATATCACTTAGAAAGTGATGCTTCAGTTAACTCAATAATAACAATAAGTTTTTATATAGCACTTTAAGGTTCCCTAAATGCTTTATATACATTAATATCATTTAATCCTCACAGCAATTTTATGAGGTAGGTATTATTATTTATCTTCCAATTAAATATGTGGAAAGTGAAAATGGAAGTTAAATGACTTGCCCAAAGTCATAAACTTAGAAGGTGATTGAGGTAGGTTTTGAATCCCAGAGTTTTGTGACTCCTGCAGAAGAATTTTAGGAGAAGGGAGGAAAAAGGAGCTGGGAGGCAAGAAGGAAGAGCATTCCAAATATGTGGAATAGCATGATCTAGGTACTGAGGTGGGAAATGGAATGTTATATTCAGCAAGATGATCAGTTGGTTGGACTATGGATTGTATAAATAGTATTATGAAATTAGCTTGAAAAGGTATGTGGGAAACAGATTGTGGAAAAATTTAAATACCAAAGTGAAACAGTTATATATCTATATATATATATATATTTTTTTTTCCCCATAGAGGCTCTAAGGAACCTCTCATTCTTCTTGTGCAGGGAACTGGGCTCTTAAATTTCTATCTCTATCTCTGTCATTTTGACTGATAAGGTCAGGAAATCCAAATAGTCAAACCAATCCACATCTAGACTCTGAAAGTGTCTTTTCAACAGCTAATTCAGGCCATTTTGATCTGTAACAGAAAGTAACATCTCTAAAACTAAGGGGTCCAGCCAATATGTGGGACAGCTTCTCTACCACTCAGGCAGATCTTGAAATTCACTTTCTCACAGCCCACTTCATGGTATGTGAAGTTTTTAATGCCAGAATTGGAATTGGCTCATTAGGACCTGAGAAAAACCTAAAAAGTTGAGTTGTACAGCAGGTCCTTCCTCTGGTGGGCTATCTTGGGACAAGCACATAAATCAGCTTGAATACTAAATCTTTTCTTATGACTTGAATAAAATTAAGAAATTTAAGAAATCTTTGGACCTAATTTTCTTATCTTAATTTTCTTCTTAAAAGAGTTTACATAGTTCTCTACTATCTTGTCTTTATTCATCAAAAAAAAAAGAAAAGAAAATTAAAGGAAAAAATCCTATTATAGTGTCCCTCCCTGTATTTTGTTAGAATGTTATGAAACATTAATGCATGCGATTTTTTAAAAATTGCATTTTAATATTTAGAGAATTGCCTTTTTTAATGAGAGATGTCTGAGCAATAGTGATTAGTAAAATGAGTTGAGAACAAGGCTACCTTAGTTCAGTTCCCATGAAGAATCATTGTGTTTCATGCTATTTATAAAATGTTCAGTTTCCAAGAAAAGTTGATCTTTTTATGGAAGCAAAATTGACCTGAATTTATCCTTCTCCAAAAGCAGCAATATCTTTATTTTAAGGAATAAGTTATTTCTTTAAGTGATAACTATTTTTTTTTTGTTTCTGGTATATACTACTGGAAGTATAAACCTTAAGTTTTACTTAAATATGTTAGTTGTTGTTAGAAGTTAATTCTGTCATCTTTCCTTACTCCAAATTTACTAGAACACTTTGCTTAGACTTTTCTTTTATCCCTCTAAAATTTGGTCTTGTATTAGGCTTATATGTGTTCCTACTGTATTCCCTTTCTACACTGTAAGCTCATTCAAGTCAAGAACTATGGCATTTTTTTTCATAGTAGCATTCTCAGAATTTATCACAAGGCTTTTATTTAATAAATATTTGTTGAAAATGCTATTGCTGAATAAAAGCATGGATTGATTTCTAAAAAAGTAATCTATTGAGTTGTTATCTAACAGGTTGATATTTACTCTGAGATTCATTTCTACAATTGTGAATTATGTCTTTAAGGATAAAAATATTCAATCCCAGTGAAAAGCAGCGGGTGCCACTGGAAGCTTCATGCTGTGTAATAGAAGTGGGGATTACTTTTTTTAATGGCCCATGGTTTCTATGAATAGAATTAACCAGACACCAATTATCACCTCATTGAAAGGATAAGTCACTGTGACATCTACAGCTGAGATCAAACTCATTGCTTTTGCAATCTGAATTAATTAGAGTTGGAGACAGCAACATTGAGGGGAAGAAAGCATTGAAGATTTGAAGAACACTCCAATTTAAGCAACTTCAAGGTAAAATACATTAAAGTTAATGTATAACATTATTATGAAATTCACTTATTTACACTAACATGATTAATAATAATAATAATTAATATGTGAATCATCCTTTAAGATTTGTGAAGCACTTTATAAATATTATCTCATTTCATTCTTGCAAGAACACTAGGGTTTAAGTGCTATTATTCCCACTTTATAGATTAAGAATCTGAGGCAGACAAAGGCTGAGTTATTTGTCCATAATCACATAGTTAGTAAGCATCTGACTTCACATTTGAAATAAGGTCATCTTGAGTAGAAGTCCATTGTACCATCTAGATACTTTATGGAAGGAAATGCATTTAAAGTGAAAGCATAAAATGTACTTGAAAAGAATATCATCTTCTCTTATGAATATAGTATAACTGATGGCTGAATTTTTATTTTATTTATTTATTTTCACTGGCAAGCAGTCCATAAGAAAGATGTGTCTTTGCTTGAAAGTGTAGCCCTGGGTGGTGAATAAAGAGAGATAGTTGGCTTCTTACCATATCTCAGAAAATATCAGAAAAATATGCCCACAAGCTGATTTGGACACAGCAGTAGGTACTGCCATCTGCTCCCAAATATGACTGCAACCCAGTAGCTCTTCTACATTGGCATTAGAACTCATGAGGAAGACTGTGAGGTCCTAGGAAACACCGATTTCTGACAAGTGCCTTCCAAACGTTTCACTGGTGGCACTGAACACTGAAAGAACTTGGCTATACTTCAAGTAACAGGGTTTCTTTCTGGATTCACCACCCCCTCAGATTTTCCTCTGTCCTAGAACAAGATGACATGACCTAGAAAATGTAATGATACCTTGAAGTGAACAGGTAGACATTAACATTATTCAGTAAGTACACTGAATGTGGATAGGAAAAAAAATAACAATTACAAGATGTCGCCAGCATGTTTTCAGTTAAAATGTAAAAAAATAGTTATATTGAAAGCCATCATTTCTCTTAAGGGAATGTGGAGAGCACATTCATAAGCATCTACTCAAGCTCTTCAAGGCCAGGGATTGTCTTTTGCCTCTTTTTCTATACCCAGGCACAGTCTGGCACTTAGTAAAGAACAAATGTATTTTGATTGATTGAAGTGAACATTAGTTCTCACTCAGTATTATAAACACCTTGAGGACAGGACTTATTTTGTTTTAGTATTTCTAACTCTAACACATAGCAAAGCACTTGGCACTCATTAGGCACCTAATAAATGTTTGGTTACTTAAGGATAAAAGGAGGCAAAATATTTATATAGGCTCTTTTTTGTGGTGGCAAGAAATTGGAAAGTGAAGGGACACCCCTTAAGAAATGAGTGAACAAGTTGTCACAAATGATTGAAATTGAATACTATTGTGCACAAGAAGTGATGAGCAGCATGATCATAAAAAAAAATCTGGGAAGACATGAAGTGATGCAAAATGAAAAGAGCAGAACCAGGAGAATGCTGTGGATAGTGTGACAAGGAAATCACTTTAAAAGACTGATATATATTAATTTAAGGTCACCAAGGAATTCAGCTATGTAATTCCTTAATGAAAACTCATGTCAGCAGTCAACCTTTTATGGAGTTTAATTACAAACAGGAGGAAGAAAGGTATGAGAGAGAGAGAGAGAGAGAGAGAGAGAGAGAGAGAGAGAGAGAGAGAGAGAGAGAGAGAGAGAGAGAGAGAGAGAAGGGAATAGGGCTTAAATACCCCCTCTGTTTAGGCTGGGCCAAAAGGCCCAAGCCCTTAGATAGCTGAGGCAAAGAAAAGAGATCAGTCCCTATCACTCATGTGACCAAAATGGAGAAACAGTCTCAGGGGCCTCCACCTCCAGCTTCCTTCAGAGCAAGCTTCTCAGAGCACAACCTCTCAGAGCAAAACCTCTCCAACCACCCACCTCTAGTCCTCAGACCCCGCTATCTTTAAGGAAACCATCCAAGTTCCCTCCCCTCAGTTCTCACATCTACCAATCACTGTCCATGTCTTCCCTGTGCCAATGGTGGCTCTAGCTTAACCCAGGACCGCCCAGAGGTCTGTGGCTTTGCACATGTCTGTTGAAGGTCATATTCTCAAATAATTAAATCTTGATCTATGCTGCAGCCCTTCCTAAATCCTGTTACCCTGAGCAGGGTGGAGATTGTAAGTTCCAAGACCTGGTTCTATCATTCCAAGTATCTCTATTGTATCAATTCTAAAATCAATCATGACTCAAAGAACATACTGTTCTATGCTTAAGCATAGGTCAAAGCCCTTTCCATTGTTTAGCAAAAGGTTTCTATCCTAAAGTAATCTTAAGTAGGGAGGAGAATGACCCTCCCATGCCAATGGGGTTCACATTCCAATAGACTATCAGTAGGAAATTTTTCAAGTATGAAATTTCTCAATGCTGAAATTTCCAACATTTATAAGTCTAAGAAATTTTAAGGTTTACAATAGTCACAGTGATAATATACTATGATCAATTATGAATGACAACTATTATCAGCAATGCAAGAATCCAAGGCAACACCAAGAGACTCATGGTAAAAAAGGCTATCCCCTGCCATAGAAGGAGCTGATGGAGTATGAATGCAGATTGAAGGGTGCCTTTTTTCAATTTATTTCCTTCATGAATTTTTTCTTATATTAATGCCATATCTTCTTTCATAACAGCATGAACGTGGAAATATATTTTGCATGATAACACATGTGTAACCAATATATCATATTATCTGTTGTCTCAAGGAGTGGGAAAAGATAGAGGGAGAGGGATAATATGGATTGAAAAATGTTAGAAAACAATTATCAAAAATGTATAAAAAGCATAAAAGTAGCAATTTATTGAACTTGACATAAGAAGATGTAGAGTTTAAAGATAGGTTTAAACACCATTTTCAACACTCTTTTACTTTGGTTGTAGATAAACAATAGTTTATTTAGAGTGGAAAAGACTGTTTTAACCCATTACTGAAAAAAAAAATTTATGTCATTTAACATCTTGGGCCCTTAGTACTCTTGTATGTGAAGTAAAGGGATTATAGTTGGTGTTCTCTAATTTTTATCACTATTTATAATCTTGTGAGGCTTTCTGACCTTTCATATCCTCATTTTGATCATGTGCAAGAAAGAGAAAAGTCATACTAAAATGGTGAGAAACAGTGTGGCAAACGGTTAGATTACTAGCCTCAGAGTAATGAGAGTCCAAAATTTTGCCCGTGACTTCATGATCATAGGCAAGTTATTAAAGTTTTCAGTACTCCCGGGATAGTAACTAGAAACTGCAGTGGATAGAATGCCAGACCTGGAGTCAGAAAGATAGGAGTTTGAGTCCCTTTTTAGACATTAGCTGTGCAAGATTAGGCAAGTCATTTAACCCAATTTTTTAAAAGTTTCCTCATCTATAAAATGAGCTGGTTGAAGGAAACGGCACACCATCCTATATCTTTGCTTAAGAAATCCAAAATGGAAGACTGGAGAGTCAGCCAGGACTGAAAAACTGAACATTTACTCCTCCCAAATCATATAAGAATCATAGTCCCATTTCAATCATAGAAGGATTTTCCTCATGGAAGACTTTCCTATATTAATGACATCACAGGCATGAAACCAAAACAAAACTCACAGACGTAACATGCTCCTTCAACCCAAACATTTATCCTATCTGCTTCACAGAGATTTTTTGAAGAATGTGCTTTGTAAGCTATAAGGTTCCATACAAAAATTTGTGAGCTATTATTCTTATTCACATATAACTCTCTTCAGAATTCAGGGTATCATACAAAGGCCATCAAAGCCCTTGCCCTTGGGAAGCTTACATTCTTAGATATAACAATACACTTTAATATGATTTTCAAATTCTCATTTGAAAAGTGAAAGGAACTCCACAAAACAATTTATGGCTATTTCTTTTCACTTGGGAACTCTGTTTCCTCCTCTGGAAAATAAAGGAAAGAGAAGCATAGTGGAAAAATTGATAAAGGGACAGCCTGGCAGTTAAGACATTGGGTTCAAGTTCCCTTCTTATGCTTTCTTCCATGTGACTAAGTAACAACTCCTCAATTCTTCTCCCCCTTCTCTAAGATTGTAAAGGATAATTCTGACCTAATGATTTGCATTCATAGCATGCACTTC
Source organism: Monodelphis domestica (assembly GCF_027887165.1). Lineage (NCBI taxonomy): Eukaryota > Metazoa > Chordata > Mammalia > Didelphimorphia > Didelphidae > Monodelphis > Monodelphis domestica. Next base: position 123,469,189 of record NC_077233.1, on the reverse strand, counting down.
CATACTACATATTTTCCATTTATATAAAATTTCAGGTCCAATCACAAAAAGGGAGAGAGATTGAATTGTAGACCTCCAAGGTTGTTCCATTTCTAAATATGCTATGATTTTGAGTTTTCATGTAAGATTTTATATATTTCTCATCACATTTAAGTTTGATAGTTACATAAATTACCTGAAAATGTATTTAAAGTAATAATTGGGTTTCCAGATACACATAAACTCTGAAAATAATGTATCATCTACTTTTTTTATTTTAAGATGTGAAGTCCTCATTATGCTATGGGAGAAAAATGTAGGATAAGAATAATCGAATATTATTCAAAAAGATAAGTTCAAAAAGGCATTTAAAATTAACATGAACAAATTTTGGGTGTAAAGAAAGTGAGAACCAGGTTCTCACTTTCAGAAATGACAGAAAGAATAATATTTATAAACAGATGATTTTCTTGAATGGGCAAAAGGATTTTACTGGCAATTCTGCAAGAGTACACCTGCATGGACAGGATTAGCATCACTACCTTACATGAAATCAAGAATGGGGATTATAGATGATGCTAAAGAAATCCTTGTTGCGTTGATGAAGTGGCAGTAGAGCATGGTGTAAGGATAAAATTTAAAGTATGTTACAATTTGGTTAGGGTGGGGAGGGTCTTGTGACTTGCATTTGCAAAATAATAAGGCTAAAAAGATTTTTTTTTCTTGATAGCATTTGCTAGACGAATTTGTAGAAACATTAAAACTACATCACCATCCACAAAAAAGATGGCTAGATATGCTCAAGCTTTTGTGATATGCAGTCTTTTCATTTTCTCTACCAGGTTTTACAGCCATGCTCTTCTCAAGTAGCCAATGGGAATAGACTTTAAAATTACTCCAGAAAGAAAAAGGAATCTTTTGTTTTTAGTATGGAATATTGGGAAAAATGATTCTCTAGTTACTTTAATAAAATTATACTATCAATTTTAGAGTTTTGACACACATTGTGCTTTCAATACATTAACTGTCCTGCCACCCTATCACAATAATTTTATTTTTTCACACACATCGTTGTCTAACCATAGCTTCAACTCTTATTTGAGAAGTTAATTTTTTGACCACCCATGTATGTGTAAAATTTAAATAAATAACTTTAGAACCCACTAAACTGTGATCTTTCAGGTATCTGGGTATTATTCTGTTTTAGAGCAGTTATATTTATATTATTTAATTCCTTTCTATTATGGCCTACCATGTTCACAAAAGAATGGAGCCTATGTGATAGGATGTAAGCAAGTTGACTATTTAAGAGTTGATTAATGTTTGAGACTCTATCATCAACCACTACAGCTTCAATATTCCTCAGAGATCAAATAATCTCTTAGCTGAATCATGAGTATATTTCTGAGGAACATATTGGTTAGAGAACCTGAAACTATTTTATCTAGAGAAGACATAGTGATAGGATGTGATAGAATGTGGGATATGGTTCAAGAAGACCCAAGTTCAAGCTTGGACTCTACTTACAATGCTATATCACTGGCAGGTCATTTAACCCATCCATCTTAGTTTTTATATTTGAGAAATAATTGTACCTTCTAAAGGTGGTTGTAAGAATAAAATGGGGTAATATTTGCAAAGCAACTTTAAAATTTTAAAGCACTAGATAAATGCTTGAGATTATCATTACTATCATCATGATAAAGGGAAGTATATGTCTTTAACTTTGCACCAGAGGACAGATTTAGGGTCAGGGAATACAAGTTTTACTATCAAGTTTTGGTGACAGGCTATAAGGAAATAATAATTAGAGCTCCAAGTAAGAAAGATAACTGGTTAGCCCTTCATCTAGGTGGTTACAGCGAATAGAGTACTAGGCTTGGAATTGGGAAGACTCACTTTTCATAAATTCAAATCTAGCCTCAGACACTCAATAACTGTATGACTGGATAAGTCACTTGGCCCTGTTTGCCTCAGTTCTTTATCTACAAAAATGAGGTGGAGAAGGAAATGGTGAGGGTCTTCAGTATCTTTGCCAAGAACACCTCAAAATGGGATCACAAAGAGCTAGAAACTATGGAAACAACTGAACAACAACTATCATTGGAGTTTTTCTAGTTCCTGCCTCATGTACTTACTGTGTATCACTAAATAAGTTTAGATTCAAGAAAATAGCTTTATAGAGAGAAAATAGAATATTTTTTCTTACAACCACTTTCATCCAAACTGTGACTTCAACAAAATTGTCTGACCCTGATTGGATGCCTGGCATTTAGCATGTTTTTTTTTTTTTCTGAGGAAGTCGAGGCAGGTCATTTACTAAGTATATTTTCTAAGATTTTACTGAATATATATGGATATAAAATATCTATATCTATATCTGTATCATAAGAGGCATCTAGGTTAGTAAGAAGAAAGAGCAATGGGCCTGGAATCAGTAAGAACTGAATTCAAAACCAGTCTCACACACATACAACCTGTGTGACTCTTGGCAGGCATTTAACATCTGTTTGTCTTAATCTACTAAAGAAGGAAATGACATACCATTCTAAGAGTGCCAAGAAAACTGCATGGATATTATGTTCCATGGGGTCATGGAGAGTTAGAAGCAATAATTGCTTGAATAATAACATATAATTTCACAAGTAAGGCACTAGCTTTTGTAAATCTAATTTTACATCCATATAGATATTAAAGGAGAATTTAATGATACCTAAGGAAAATCATTTGCTTTTTGTTATTTTTAACATACTCATCCATTTTCTTTTTAATTTATCAAATCAAAACCCCCCTACAAGAAGCACCAGTTTGGGGCAGGATCTAAGTAAGAAGAAATAGCAAGGATTAACTACAGTTACAATATAGTTTTAGGAGATATAACTTATTCCAAGAGACTGGAAAAATGTGTCCTAGAGACAGAAGTGTGTGAGAAGATGGCCCACAGTAAAATGACATATGATAGTGTGGGTCAGATATAGTAAAAGAGCTGAAGAGTCTCAGGAAACTACTTGCCCTCTCAATGAATCTATATAGTGCGGTTTTATTTTACTCTTCTTTTTACTTAAGCTATCTTCCTCCCTTTATTTCTCCTACCCTGCCAAGACGGTTTATTATATAAGTGATTGAGTCAAACTAGGGAAAAATATTTAACAAAGACATAGTTATACTGAACACACATATCATAACAGTCTTATAATGTGATCTATTTTGAAAGACATTTATTAGAACATCAGAATCTGGTCCCTACAGACAAATTAACATCCTGAGAAAATTACCCCAGAGAGATTTCATCTCCTACCTACTACACAACTTCCTGAATAAAACATGGAATAATGCCAGTTTGAATTTCATGGGATTAATATGGTGCTTTTCATTAACACGAATTTCTTACCTAATAAAACAGAGAAGTATGACAAGCAATAATCTACTGCTACCAACAGACACTCAGTTCCTGCTTTCCTATCTTTGCAATATTCTGTCATCAATGTGCTTCAGTCTTGGGTACTTCACACTCATAAAAATAGGTAATGTTCTAGGTTAAATAATGGAAACAGAAGATCTGGGCTGGAATCATGGCTCTGACACATACCTATTCTGGGACCTGGAGTAAATTACCCAATTTATCTGATTGAATGAATCTCAGTTTTCTTATATGTGAGAATAATCATCCTGTCTTAGTATTCTCAGTGATTCAAAGATGCTTCTGCCAAAAGCCCTTCATTTTTAATTTTATTTTAATTTTAAACATTATTTTATTTGGTCATTTCCAAACATCATTCACTGGAAACAAAGATCATTTTCTTTTCCTCCCCACCACCCCTCCCACCACCTTTCCCTCTCCCATAGCTGACGCACGATTCCACGGGGTATCACATGTGTTCTTGACTTGAACCCATTTCCCTGTTGTTGGTATTTGCATTAGAGTGTTCATTTAGAGTCTCTCCTCAGTCATATTCCCTCCACCCCTGTAGTCAAGCAGTTGCTTTTCATTGGTGTTTTTACTCCCACAGTTTATCTTCTGCTTGTGGATAGTGTTTTTTAGATCCCTACAGATTGATCAGGGACATTGCATTGACACTAATGGAGACGTCCATCACCTTCGATTGTACCACAATGTATCAGTCTCTGTGTACAATGTTTTCCTGGTTCTGCTCCTTTCGCTCTACATCACTTCCTGGAGGTTGTTCCAGTCTCCATGGAATTCCTCCACTTTATAATTCCTTTTAGCACAATGGTATTCCATCACCAACATATACTACAATTTGTTCAGCCATTCCCCAATTGATGGGCATCCCCTCGTTTTCCAATTTTTGGCCACCACAAAGAGTGCAGCTATGAATATTCTTGTACATGTCTTTTTACTTATTGTCTCTTTGGGGTACAAACCCAGCAGTGCTATAGCTGGATCAAAGGGCAGACAGTCTTTTATTGCCCTTTGGGCATACTTCCAAATTGCCCTCCAGAATGGCTGGATCAATTCACAACTCCACCAGCAATGAATTAGTGTCCCCACTTTGCCACATCCCCTCCAGCATTCATTACTTTCCATAGCTGTCATGTTAGCCAATCTGCTAAGTGTGAGGTGATACCTCAGAGTTGTTTTGATTTGCACCTCTCTGATTCTAAGAGATGTAGAACACTTTTTCATGTGCTTATTAATAGTTTTGATTTCTTTGGCTGAGAACTGCCTGTTCATGTCCCTTGCCCATTTATCAATTGGAGAATGGCTTGATTGTTTTGTACAATTGATTTAGGTCTTTGTAAATTTGAGTAATTAAACCTTTGTCAGAGGTTTTTATGAAGATTGTTTCCCAATTTGTTCCTACCCTTCTGATTTTGGTTACATTGGTTTTGTTTGTACAAAACCTTTTTAATTTGATGTATTCCAGATTATTTATTTTGCATTTTGTAAATCTTTCTAAGTCTTGCTTGGTTTTAAAGTCTTTCCCTTCCCAAAGGTCTGACATATATGCTATTCTGTGTTCGCCTAATTTTCTTATAGTTTCCTTCTTTATGTTCAAGTCATTCACCCATTTTGAATTTATCTTGGTGTAGGGTGTGAGGTGTTGATCTAAACTTAATCTTTCCCACATGTCCTCCAATTTTCCAAGCAGTTTTTATGAAATGGTGGATTTTTGTCCCAAAAGCTGGGATCTTTGGGTTTGTCATATACTGTCTTGCTGAAGTCACTTGCCCCCAGTCTATTCCACTGATCCTCCTTTCTGTCTCTTAGCCAGTACCAGATTGTTTTGGTGACCGCTGCTTTATAATATAGTCTGAGGTCTGGGACTGCAAGGCCCCCTTCCTTTGTATTTTTTTTTTCATTATTTCCCTGGATATACTTGACCTTTTGTTCTTCCAAATGAACTTTGTTATGTTTTTTTTCTAAATCAATAAAAAAAAAATTTTGGAAGTTCCATGGGTATGGCACTAAATAGATGAGTTTGGGTAGGATGGTCATTTTTATTATTTTGGCTCATCCTACCCATGAGCAGTTAATGTTCTTCCAATTGTTCAAGTCTAGTTTTAGTTGTGTGGAAAGTGTTTTGTAGTTGTGTTCATATAGTTCCTGTGTTTCTCTCAGGAGATAGATTCCTAAGTATTTTATTTTGTGTAAGGTAATTTTGAATGGGATTTCTCTTTCAAGTTCTTGCTGCTGAGCTGTGTTGGAATTATATAGAAATGCTGATGACTTATGTGGGTTTATTTTGTATCCTGCAACTTTGCTAAAGTTGTTGATCATTTCGATTAGCTTTTTGGTTGAATCTCTACGATTCTTTAAGTAGACCATCATATCATCTGCAAAGAGCGATAATCTGGTCTCCTCCTTGCCTATTTTAATGCCTTCAATTTCTTTTTCTTCTCTAATTGCTACTGCTAGTGTTTCTAATACAATGTCAAATAATAGAGGTGATAATGGGCATCCTTGTTTCACTCCTGATCTTAATGGGAATGGATTTAGTTTATCCCCATTGCAGATGATATTAGCTGATGGTTTTAGATATATACTGTTTATTATTTTTAGGAACGACCCTTCTATTCCTATGCTTTCTAGTGATTTTAGTAGGAATGGGTGTTGTATTTTATCAAAGGCTTTTTCTGCATCTATTGAGATAATCATGTGGTTCTTGTTGGTTTGCTTGTTGATGTGGTCAATAATGTGAATGGTTTTCCTAATATTGAACCAGCCCTGCATCCCTGGTATAAATCCTACTTGATCATGGTGGATGACCCTTCTGATCACTTGCTGGAGTCTTTTTGCTAGTATCCTATTTAAGATTTTTGCATCTATATTCATTATGGAGATTGGTCTATAATTTTCTTTCTCTGTTTTTGGCCTGCCTGGCTTTGGAATTAGTACCATGTTTGTGTCATAAAAGGAGTTTGGTAGAACTCCCTCTTTGCTTATTATGTCAAATAGTTTGTATCATATTGGAGTTAGCTGTTCTTTGAATGGTTGATAGAATTCACTGGTGAATCCATCAGGCCCTGGGGATTTTTTCTTAGGAAGTTCTTTGATGGCCTGTTGGATATCTTTTTCTGATATGGGATTATTTAAGAAATCTATTTCTTCTTCTGTTAGTCTAGGCAATTTATATTTTTGTAAATATCCATCCATATCACCTAGATTGGTATATTTATTCCCATATACTTGGGCAAAGTAATTTTTAATGATTGCCTTAATTTCCTCTTCATTGGAGGTGAGATCACCTTTTCATCCTTGATGCTGTTAATTTGCATATCTTCTTTCCTTTTTTTAAGTAGATTGACCAGTACTTTGTCTGTTTTGTCTGTTTTTTCAAAGTACCAGCTTCTAGTCTTGTTTATTAGCTCAATAATTCTGTCACTTTTGATTTTATTAATTTCTCCCTTAATTTTTAGGATCTCTAGTTTGGTTTTCTTCTGGGGGTTTTTAATTTGTTCATTCTCAAGTTTTTTGACTTGCATTTCCAATTCCTTGATCTCTGTCCTCCCTAATTTGTTAATATATGCACTCAGGGATATGAATTTTCCTCTAAGTACTGCCTTGGCTGCATCCCATAAGGTTTGAAAGGATGTCTCGCTGTTGTCATTTTCCTCAATGAAATTTTTAATTGTTTCTATGATTTCTTCTCTAACTACCCAATTTTGGAGTATCATATTATTTAATTTCCAATTAATTTTTGATTTGGCTCTCCATGTACACTTACCGATCAATATTTTTATTGCCTTGTGATCTGAAAAGGCTGCATTTATTATTTCTGCTTTTCTGCATTTGAGTGCCATGTTTCTGTGACCTAGTGTATGATCTATTTTTGTGAATGTGCCATGTGGTGCTGAAAAGAAGGTGTATTCCTTTTTGTCCCTATTTATTTTTCTCCATATATCTATTAACTCTAATTTTTCTAAGATTTCATTTACCTCTTTTACCTCTTTCTTGTTTATATTTTGGTTTGATTTATCTAAATTTGATAGTGGTTGGTTCAAGTCTCCCACTAATATAGTTTTACTGTATATTTCCTCCTTCAATTCTCCTAGTTTCTCCATTAAAAATTTGGATGCTATACCATTCGGAGCATACATGTTGATTAGTGATATTTCCTCATTGTCTATACTCCCTTTTAACAGAATATATTTACCTTCCCTATCTCTTTTGATCAGGTTTATTTTTGCTTTGGCTTTGTCAGATATAATGATTGCAACTCCTGCCTTCTTTCTATGAGTTGAGGCACAAAAGGTCTTACTCCAGCCTTTAATTCTAACCTTGTGTTTGTCAACCTGCCTCATATGTGTTTCTTGAAGACAACAAATGGTAGGGTTTTGGGTTCTAATCCAATCTGCTATTTGTCTACATTTTATGGGTGAGTTCATCCTATTCACATTCAAAATTATGTTTGTCTTTTGTGGATTTGCTGGCATTTTGATATCTTTCCCTAGTTCTGACCTTTCTTCTTTACCTATCTCCTTTTGAACCAGTGATTTACTTTAGGTCAGTCCCCCTAGTCCCCTCCCTTGATATGCTTCCATTTCTAGCCGCTCCCTTTTTATACTCCCTCCTCCCTACCACTCCTTAATTTTCCTTTCTTTCTTGCCCTGTTGGATAAGATAGAATTCAGGATCCCACTGGATCTAGATGTTCTTGGCTCTCAGATTTGATTTCATTGAGAGTAAGGTTTAAGTAATTCCACTTCACGCTCTCTTCCTCTCCTTCTCATATGAGAGTTCTTCCCCTTCCCTTCCCATGTGTATCTTTTTATGGGAAAGATTATTCTATTAAGTACCCCCCTATTCCTTGAAGTAAATCTTAGTGTTATCAAAGGTTCTCCCCCTCCCTTTTCCTTTCTTTGCCCCCATGTTCCCCAAATCTTCTTAATGCACCAATCTTTCCCTATGCATGTTTCTTCTAACTACTCTTATGATGCATATAATTTTTGAGAGTTACACAAAACATTTTCCCCACATATTAACATATATAATTTGATGTAAATGTAGTCCTTATAGAAGAGAGTTTGACTGAAAGGAAACGATAAGATTCATCTCCTTTTCCTTTTCTTTCATATTTACCTTTTCATGTTTCTCTTGCTTTCTGTCCTTGGCTATCAAATTTTCCACTAAGTTCTGGTCTTTTCTTAGCAAATGCTTGGAAATCTTCTATTTTGTTGAATGCCCATACTTTCCCCTGGAAGTATATAGTCAGTTTTGCTGGGTAGTTGATTCTTGGTTGGAGACCCAGCTCTCTTGCCCTTCTAAATATTGTGTTCCATGCTTTGCGGTCTCTTAGTTTGTTAGCTGCTAAGTCATGTGTGATCCTTATGGGAGCCCCCCTATATCTGAAGCTCCTCTTCTTGGCTTCTTGTAGGATTTTCTCCTTTTTCTTGGAAGCTCTTGAATTTGGCAATTACATTCCTAGGGGTTGTCTTTTGGGGATTTAGTATAGAGGGTATTCTATGAACCCTTTCTATTTATATTTTGCCCCCTTGCTCCAGAACCTGGGGGCAATTTTCTTTTATAATCTTCTGTAGAATAATATCGATCTTTTTGTTTATCTCTGGTTTTTTCTGGGAGACCAATAATTTGCAGGTTGTCTCTTCTTCCTCAGTTTTCCAAGTCTGTGACATTTTCAGTGAGATATTTTATGTTTTCTTCTAATTCATTAATTTTTTGGCTTTGCTTCATTGATTCTTGCTGTTTTATGATCTCACTTTCTTTGAGTTGCTTAATTCTGGTCATTAGGGACTGGTTTTGCTTTTCAGCTTTGTCTGCCCTTCTATTGGATGTTTCCAGCTCTTTTTCCAATTGAGCAGTCTTATCTGCCAGACTGCTGATCTCTTTCTCCCATTTTTCTTTCCAGGTTTCCATCTTTTGGGTAAGTTCCACTTTGAGATCTTCCAGAGCTTGTTGATAGTTTCCATTTTGGGAGTCATGTTCTGATATTTTTTGGATTTCATCCTCATTCTCTTCTTTTCCTTGGGTACTTCCACCATAAAAGTTTTCAATAGTCACCTTTTTCCCTTTCTTCCTGGAGGCTTGATTTTGGGCCATGTGAACCATCCCTTTGATGGTTTTATTCCCCCTTTTTTTTTTGGTCTAGGGTCTGGGTGATATGGGAGGGTTTTCTGTGAATTTAGGTTGCCTCAGACTAGTTCTTCCCAGCCTCCGAGGTTTCTTAGAGCACTGGGACCCTGATCACTGCCAAAGTGCCTAGGTGTTCAGCTCCGCCCATATAATCAGCATGTGGTCCACCCCTGGTGTTTAGCTCTGACCAGATGCTCATAGAAACCACCCCGAGTACGGCTCCCTGGGCCCCCTGTGCTCAGCACAGGATTCTCCCTTGAAACCACCCTGAGATGTTTTTTCCTGGCAGTCCCCAGATCCCAAGGACCCTGGAGTGCCCCCCCCCCAGACAGAGACCTTTTTCACTCACTTGCTATCCCAGTGAGTGCTCAGGTAGCTCACTTTTTTTGGTTTGGTGGGAGAGGTGGGGGGGAAGGGTGGCTCAGTTCACGTTTCTGTGCAAGCTTTTCTTCCTTCTTATTATAGTGTAGAAATGTTCAAACCCCACATAACTTCGCCTCTGTGGGGTACTGGGGAGTACTGGGGGTCCTTCTATTCCTCCAAAGGTGATTTTTATGTTCCTTTGATGTAGTCTATTTCGTTCGGTGCTGGGGAGAGGAAGCGTGTGGTGTCTAGATTGCAGCCATGATTACCCAGAAGTCCCTCATTTTAAATTTTAAAAATTGTTTTTTTTATTTTTAGCATTCTTTAAATTTTTATTTATTTCCAAATTCTCTTCCTCTATTCACTGAAAAGGAAAGTGATATGTTACCAATTTTACATATGAGATAATGCAAAACATAATTACATATTTACCATGTTGCAAAGCAAGGAAAAGCAAGAAACATAAAGTAAAATAAATTATACTTCATTTTGTACTGAGAGTACAACAGTTCTCTCTCTGGAGATGGATAGAATTTTTAATCATGGCTCTTTTTTTCATCTTAAGTCAATGGATCATTGCAATGATCAGAGTAGCAAGGTCTTTTACAGTTGATCATTGTTATAATATTGCTAGTATACAATGTTTGCCTGGTCCTACTCACTTTACTTTTCATCAAGATATATAGGTCTTCCCAGGGTTTTTGAATACTCCACCTCCTGTCATTTCTTGTAACACAATAGTATTCCATTATAATCCTTATCTACAACTTATTCATCCATTTCTCAATTGGTGTGAATCCTTTCAGTCTGTGATTCTTTGCCACCAAAAAAAAAATTAAAGAGCTATGATGAATATTTCTGTACACAGAGGTCTTTTCCCCTTGATCTACTTGGGGTGTAAAACTAGTAGTAGTATTGTTGGGTCGAAGGATATGCAGTTTTGTAACCTTGTTGCAAATCATTTTCCAAAATGCTTAGACCAATTCACAGTTGCACCAACTGTACATCAAAATCCTTACTTTTCCATGTCCACTGCAGAATTTATCATTTTCCTTTTTTCACTTTAGTTGATCTGATAGATGTGAGATAGTACCACAGAGTTTTGTGGGTTTTTTATTTGCATTTCCTTTATCAATAGTGATTTAGGGCATTTTATATGAGGAAAGATTGGTTTGATTTCTTCTTCAGAAAACTACCTGTTCATGTATTTGACCATTTATCAGTTGGGAATAGCTCTTTTGGAAAACATTAGATCAATTTCCTATAAATCAGGGTTTAATCAGAGAAATTTGCCATGAAAATTGTTCCATAGTTTCCTGCTTTGTTTCAAATTTTTGCTGCATTAATTTTGTTTGTGCAAAAAAACTAAAAACTAATCTTTTATTGGTAACATTTTTCTATTCTAACATTCCATTAGTCAATAAATTCTTGAATCTCTGAAGAGTAAGAATTGTTGGTGTCCCAAGGACAGTGAAGAGATAGTGTTGGTATCAGTGATAGGGAGGATATTACCAATGGTGACTTAGATGCAAAGAGAAGCATCAAAAAGAACATATAAAGCAAATGTCAAATCAGTAGAGGAGGTGAACCGGTTATGTAGCAAAAGTAAGGGTCAAAAACTAGGAAACTTGTCTGCTACACTGAGCACACAAAATTTCATCCGAAGTGGTGGAAGGATTACAATTGGATAGAATCAGTGGTGTCAAAATACTGCTGAAATGGGTCTCGGCCAAAAACACATCAACTTAGAAGACTAAAAATTAACATTATCTATGTTCTGTTGTATTTTAATTTTTAATATTAATTAATTAATATTGTAATGTATATCTGGTCACATTTGGGGCTTTTCCCCCTGGTTAATTGGCAAGTTTTACTCTTCTAGGGTAGGTCATCTATGGGTGGTTAGATAAGACTCACATAGTATATGAATGCCTAGGAGTGTTATGATATTCACTAGGGATCTGAAATTATTTTGCTCATGGATTCATTGTTTAATTCAAACATTATCTACTTTATTATTCCACATTTTTGCCTTTTGGCAGGGGTGACATAGGTTAGAGGCATAACTGATGTGGAAATTTGTTTTGCATTACTTCCTATTTATAATGGGTTTTATATTTCTTATATCCTCAGTGTGGGGGAGTGGTGGGAGAAAGATATTGGAACTAAAAACAACAATGAATTTTAAAATGTTTTCAATGGAATAGAACCAGGAGAGAGAGAATAAGAGAAAGAGACAAAGACAAAATCAGTCAGAGAATGTATAAGAGTGTATATAGCTATGGCCTAGACGTCAAAGAACTGATTCACATCTCAATATAGGGAAAACCATGACTATGAGATTCAAATATGTCACCCATTAAATTGAGATAATAATATTTGTATGATGTCTCGTAGACATATGAGATAAGTAATTTGTAAACTTTCAAGGATTATAGAAAATGAGTCTTCATGATTTCCACTAGACCACACAACAATTCTGTAGTATCAAGACTCTTGCTTTCCTATACCATGAATACCATGCTCATGTGGATTCTTCTCAGTTTTTGTTTTTGGCAACAGAGGTGTATGGAAGCATAGAACTCTTTCCTTCTGGTCACTATAACCACCAGATAGGACAGTGATAAAATAATTTCAGAAAATAATGTGCTGGACTTGAAACTACACAAAATAGCATCCTAAAGTGCACATGGTCTAGTAAATTTGTTGTCAGTTTAGTTATATTTATTTAGTTATATATATATATATATATACATATATATATATATAGTTCTATTAGCAAGGTAGGATATAAGTAATAATAAAAATGCATTTCCTATCTTTCAAGATCTTATACTGCAGCCTGGATTAAGGTGGGGATAAATCAAGTCTTTATCCATTCTTTCAACAGTCATTTATTAAGCACCACTATATACAAACTACTGTGATAAACCTAGAGGATAAAAAGGAAACAGATAAATGTAAGCCACTAGACCAATCATTCCAGAAATTTCTATTCTACTGGGTGCAATGCACAGGTTGGTAATTTACACAGTTATATGATTTTAGAGGTGGATGGGACTTCAGTAGCCATAAAAAAATAAATCCCCATAATAACTTATTGACAAGTGGTCAAGTTATTTTGTCTCTATTTGACAACCTCTAATAATGGATAATCTACTTCCTAAGACAGGCCATTTTCTTTTGGGGAGCCCTAATTATTAAGAAGTTTTCCTTTATACATCAGCTTATAGATTTACCTCTTTACAATTTCTACATCTCCCCCTAATTCTACTGTGTGGTTTTTAAAAAAGAATGTTTTTCATATAGAGCAAAAAGGGAAAATATGAGTTCTGGTATACTCCAATATTGATTTTTCTGCCTTTTGCTATATTAGAATAGAATTGTGAGAAAAGCAGTGATGTATATTGGGGAGAAAATTATTGGATTTGGATTCTGAGAACATGAATTTGATTGAATGCCATGTCTTCTACTTATTGCCTTTTTGAGCAAGTCACCTGACCTCTCCTATCCTTAGTTTCCTCATTTTAAAAAAATGACAAGATTAGTTAAAATCATCTTGAAAATATCTTCTCTAGCTCCTTTGATCTCAGGGGGACAAAAAGTACAATATATGGGAGGTGAAAGTTGGGACAGACATTTTTCCACTTTTGATTCTAAAGAAGACTAAAGAAGAACTTCCACCTGCCAATTTTCAGAATTAGAGTTACCCATAGATCTATGGAAATCATAGTAGTGATTTTGATGTCTATTATAATGTAATTGAACTGTTTCTAAATACCAAACGTATGTAGTAAATTTACAGCAGTATTCATCAGCAAAGTTTTACAATTATAGTCTAAAGACTAGGAAGAGACCTTAAAGACTATTTAGTTAATCTCTTCCATTTTTACAGTTGAGAAAACTGATGCCCATAGAAATGGAATGATGTAGTTCCAGTCACCAGAGGCAGAGAGGAGGGAACCTAATTCTCAGCTCTGGTCTCTTTCCACTCTCTCATTTGACCTCCTTTTAACAGCTTCAACTGGCTGAACATTACTTATCTTCTCTTTTCCCTATGCAGATTCTGAAAGTCAACTTCCAGCACCCTTATCTTCTCTTCACTGATTTTTAATGACTGGAGTCGATAAAAATGGAGAATCTGCAATTGGAAATAATGCTCAAATGACAGACCCTTTTTTGAATTTTCTGCTGAACTGAAGTAAAAATTCAATTACCTCAAACCTCAGACTCAGCATATTGAAATCTTTTTTTTCTTCAGGTTACTCTATAAATTGCAATTATAGTCATTTTTGGCTCTTACAAGATTATAGGCAACTGAGCACATCATCAACCAAAATTAGAATTTACCATGACACAAAACAAAACACTTGCCCAATGATTTGGGGGAGTGGATTAAATATACTGATGGAAGGAGGGAGAGAAATGTATATAGGTATATATAATAGAGAAAGACAGGAAAATGTTCAGGGGATTATCAGTTTAGCTTTTTAAATCTATTCAATGAAAGTGAAATTGATGTGGCTCAGTTGAAGCAATGGATCCATTATCAGGTTTAAAGGTTTTAATTCCTGATTTCCTACTATTTATTCCTTCTACTACTGTTAATTCTCAGCATAAGAAATCAATCTTATTCTTCCCTGATCAGCTAGAATTCTACAGTGTCTGTGAATAAATGAGTATGTTCAGTGTTGCCTCGAGAAGGGTATAGAAGTGCTATCAGCCATTTATCAATAGCTATCCTCGTCCTTTCTCCTGAGGTTGGAGAGCTTTGGTGGCCACAAATTTCCTTGCATTTGTTACTGGTACACAGGGGATTTTTATTCAGCCACTACATGGTAACACATCCTTTATGGCATTCCCCTAACTATGGTTGTCTGTATCTTTGTCACCCTCAGAATGAATGGCTAAACTATGCTCTACTTGAGGCTGCCCACTTCAGCTTGTCTGGCTTGATTTGTTCTTTGAAAGCATGTGCTACTTATGTCATTCTTCTCATTTCTTTGACACTTGGGAAAAAAAAACTGGACTACATGTGCTTTCCTTCTCTTTGCTTTTATATATAACATTTCCAATCCAATTTGTTTTTTCCTCCCTTTACAACCAACTTTCTGACCTGATTACTTTGTCCTGCCATTTGGTACTGCCACACTTTCCTATACCTTCTCTAAATCAAGAAAGTCTTGCTAATATAGATAACAATAATCTCTCTTCTGGGTATCGATGGTATCTATGTTACAGAGTAATAGGGAATGCCAAATTCAATTCAATTCAATAAGCATTTTTCAGTTATTAATCATTTTATTTTAGTTTTACCTATTACATTTAATAACAAATTTCCACATACATGTTCTGTGGTTATATGACCCAGATTGTCTCCCTCTCTCCTTCCCTCTCCCATACCAGAGCAGGTGAGCAATTCAATCAGGGAAATACCTATATTTTGATAAGCACTTTAAAAGCACTTTTATGTGGCAGGCACTATATATAGCTACACAAGACACAAAGACAAAACCAATAAAGTTCCTGCCCTCTAGAAGCTGACATTTCCATGGGGGGAAAGATAAATAAATATAAAAATATTCAAAATCAACAGAGTAATTTTGTGGAAGTGAAAGGAGCATTAACAATCGGGGAGATGAGCAAAAAGCAAAACAAAGCAAATAAACTTTATCTGGAGGATAGAACTTGAATGGAATGTTAATTGGTTTCAAGGAGACATATTTGAGAAGAGAAAACATTCTGGACATGGGAACTACCCATATGCAAGAATTGTAATAACCTGTTAATAAGTTTTCATGGTTTTTGGCTTTTTCTTTTCCAATTCATCTTTGACTTATGTAACCACTCAAAAGTATTTAATGGTTCCCTATCATCACTAAAAAAAAAATCTAACATCTTCAACTTCATAATGAAGCCCTTCACAATTTAGGTCCTATATTATTTTTTGTGTGCAAATTTATTTTGTTTCTTCAACTCTATGTATATGGAATTATTAACTGTTCTTCATTGATTACATTCTATTTTCTGCCAGTCTGTCTTTACATAGGTGGTTATCCACCTCACTTCCTCATCTCCATCCCTATGGGGAAAATTAAAATAGCAAACTATCACATACTTTGTGCATAGAGGGGAAAAAGAAAGACACTCAAGGTCATCATTGTCTTCTCTGTCTTACTCCAGCTGGATGTACCTGACACCCATTTCTAATTGTGTCCTTTTATACTGTTAAAAAGTACATTGAGGGGCAGCTAGGTAGCTCAGGGAATTGAGAGCCAGGCCTAGAGATGGGAAGTCCTAGGTTCAAATCTAGCCTCAGACATTTCCCAGCTGTGTGACCCTGGGCAAATCACTTGACCTCCATTGCCTAGCCCTTACCACTCTTCTGCCTTGGAGCCAATACACAGTATTGACTCCAAGATGGAAGGTAAGGGTTTTAAATAAGTTTTTAAAAAGTACATTGAAATGACTTATTTATTCTTGAAACCTTTGGTTGACCTTAACTTTGTATTTTTAAAGTCCCTTTCTTTGTGGCATAATAGCTTGAGAACTTCTGGAAGGCACATAGGAAAGATTGGCTTTCCTTATCTTCCATTATGTTGTATATACTTTTGTTTACTAACTTGTGCATATGTGGTTTTCCCTTAGTAGAATGTAAGCTCCCTGAGAGCAGACTGTTTTTGTTTTTGTATTCCTAGCAGTTAGCACAAAATGTGGCACATATACGGGCAGTTTTAATATACGTTTGTTGAATTAAACAGAGACAAAGATGGATAGTATAGTATAGTAGTGGTCTCTTGGTAACTGAGTATGATGATTGTCTTTGTGCGTTTTGCACAAAGACACTTGTGCGTGAAGGAGATTTAAATGGAAAAGTCATTGCACAGAGACAGTCCCACTATCTCGGCATTGGAAGCCTGGGTCCAGTGGCACGAAAAGTTGTTACACCTGGAGACTTCCTCAGCTGCATTGGATGGCCATGTTGTCTTTTGTGCTCCAACATGCCCTAAGCACAAAGATGGATATGATGTATATAATCCCTTGTAAATGTTAAAGAAATACATATTATATACATATATAATATGTATGTATGTATGTATGTATGTATGTGTGTCTATAAAACTGGTATGTGGCTACAAATAAGCAGTACCATATTATCAGTTATGACTTGAGTATAAAGGATGGTGAAAAACAAAATCAAGGAAATCTATGATTGGAAAAGAAGGAAATTATTCAAGAGTTTCAATTGAGGGATGAAAATGGTCAGCCCAAAAGCTGTGCAGTTGCTTATAAACACAGAAAGATGGCCCAATAGATATAGTGCTAGACCTAGAGTCAGGATAGCTTGAGGATAAATAGCCTCAGACATCTATTAGCTGTCTGATCCTGAGGAAGTCACTAAATCACTGTCTTCCTCAATTTCTTCAATTGTAAAATAAAGATGAAAATAGCATTTGCCTTCTAGGATTAATATGAGAATACATTGAGATATTTGTAAAATTCTTCAAGACAATGCTATGTAAATATGATCTATCATTATTAATAGAGGCCAATTATTAAAAGATGCCAATGTTTTGTCAGAATTATCAATCAGTACCAATGATAGTGTTAAATTCCACAAAGTATAGAAATATTATGTTACTTAACCTTAGTAATTTTATCTTCAAAATAATCAGATTAAACTATGTGGTTCCTAAGGTTTCTTTCACTCCTAAATTTGTGATTCTAAAAATCTAAACCTAACTTAGGAGGCTTTAATTTTGTGGTTTCTATTAAAATTATTTTGCTTTGGCTATTTACAGAAGCTATATATTATTTCACATCTGCCTTTTTCAATTGGTGCTTTCTATTCTTGGGAATGTACTTAATTTTCATGCCCTTTTGCTATGCATTTCTTTCTAATCTATTATTGGCCAAGATTTAAGGGTGAGACTCTTGATTATGCCACCCAATTAAAATTAATTATCACTGTTAGATAAGAGCATTTCTTGATTGAGTCAATCAATCAAAACTGATTGTGAACACTTACTCAACAACACTTAAGAGGTTATTAAGGTAGAGTTAAGATAGTAGAGTAGAAGGAAGAAGTACAACCTAGCTTCTTCATAACAACTTCCTTATAAAGATCTAGACAATCCATCATGCCAAATTTGTATGGGGAAATACAGGAAAAAATCACAATGAATCATTTTTTTCAATTCACGTCAGCTTAGGGAGAAAGAGAGATCTGTATATACCAAGGATATGAGATCTGTCAAAAACAAACAGTTGTGTGGAACATCCTGAATCTGGAAACTGAAAGTGCTGAGAAGGGTAACAGAACAGAAAGAGTTCACAGATGCTATGTGGTAGTTTTAACTCCAACCACTACTTCTAGGCCATAGATCCAGGGCTGGCAGAAGAGAGAATGTACACCAAAATAAGGTAAAGAGGAAAAATAATGGTGAAGACCTTAGCTTTACAATGAGTGAGGTTCAAGTTCAGAAGCAAATATTAGCTATATAACTCTGATCCCAGAAGAGCAGGTATGCATTCTAGCCTCCAACCAAGAATGCTATCATATAGTGGAATAACAAGTACAGGAATCCTAAATCAAAGAACAACATGAAGCTCAGTCACTCAGGAACTTGAAGTGTTCAGACTAAGAGGGCTATTAACAGGTATAGATCAATTAAATTTGGGAACAGGTTTCAGCTTGAGTTATCTCTGGGACCATGGATTAACAGAGCATGTAACTACCCAAGGAAACAGTAGAATGATTCAAGAGAACAGAAGTTCATTCCAGGTATTCCACTCAAAAGTGTGCAAAGTACTGAAATGAAGTCCAAAGTCAATAATTAGGTTGGAATTATAAAAAAAAAAATCTTATAAAAAACAGACTTCATAACACCAAAAAAGCTCAAGATCCAATCCAGAAGAGAATGACTTAAAAACATCCACAAGCTAAGCTTTTAAATAAAATTCATTTTAGTCAAAATTTTGACCAAAGTTTTTTGAAAACTCTTAAGAACCAAAATTATTTTAATAAGCAAATATGAGTAGTCAATGAAAAAATGAGAAAATATTTGAGATTTATATCAGAAGAATTTGGAAAGAGAATGAATAGTATGATGCAAGAGGAAGAAGACTTTTCACAAAAAAATAATTCCCTAAAATTAGAATTAGTTAATTAATATGGAGCTAATGGAAGCAAAAACAGTTAAAAAACTTTAAAAAAGGAAAATGTAATATATCTTATAGCAAATTTGACTGACCTGCAAAATAGATCAAGAAGAGATAATTTAAGAATCACTGGGCTAATTTAAAGGCATGATCAACAAAAAGAGTATTGGCATCATATTTCAAGAGATCTTAAAAGAAAACTGTAAATGTCTCTTAAAATAAGAGAGAAAAGTTGAAATTACAAGAAACTTTAATTTCCTCCTGAAATAAATCCCCAAACAAAAATGCCCAGAAATATTATAGAGAAAACTAGGACTCATAGGTCAAAGGAAAAGTACCATAGGCATTCAGAAAAAAAAAATTCAAGTACTAAAGAGTCACAGTTAGGTTTATATAATATTTAGCAGCCATAGTAATAAAAAGAGTCTTTTAAATGTGATATGAAAGAAGGAAAATGACTTGGGCTGACAACCAAGAATAATGTATCCAAAAAAAAATTGAGTATATGTATATTGAAAGAATTTTCAAGTATTTATTATGACCAAAACTAAATATGAGATATGAGATGAGTTAAAAGAAACATTGAGTTAAATAAAAAATGAACAATTACAAAGTTCAAAATACTGCTGAATTTCTTATATACTTAAATGGAGAGGGAGGAGGTTTAATATTAGAACTCTATCATCATTATGGGTCATCAAGAGAAGCTAATAAGAAAAGAAGTCTTAGGAGTGATTCAATTATGTTTTGATAATAGTAAAAGGAGAATATAAAGAGAGGGGAAGATGAATACACTTGGAGGGACAAAGGGAGAGGAAGAATGAAATTCTTTCAAATAAATTGAATGTGCAAAAAGAAATCTATACAATGAGGAAGAATGGTATAGGAGACAGAGGGGGTACTTAAATCTTAATCTCATTTGATCTGATCAAAGGAGGGACGAATATATACACAAACAATCAGGCATAGAAATATCATTTGCTAGATATATGCAGGATATAAATTAGTAAATAATTTATAATAAATTAGTAAAAAATAAGAGAGAGGGTAGAAAAAAGAGCAATGGGATAGAATTCACATAAATTCTTAAAGACGTGTTGAGGCAAAAGAGAAGAAAAAGAGTAAGAATAGAACCTAGAAACTGATACTCATTGTCCCTGAGCTCACTCAGTTCCCTTCCCCTCCAACTTTCATCCTGCCATCAATGAGAATGTTCTAATAGACATAAGGACATGAAATAGGTATACATCAAAGCCCACCTCTACACTTTACTCTTCCTTTTCTCTTTTCACTGTTATAAAAGTGTGGTTCCAGGCTTTGGGAGTTTCCTTGAACTATGAGAGCTTGTCCACAACATTTTAGGAGCAAAAGTCTGCCAAAAATTGCATCTCAGAAGCACCAAGGTTGCAAATCTATGAACTACTAGTAGTTTCCTAAAAGGCCAATGTCAGGAAAAGCAATATTTGCCAATAACAGGGAAAGAAGGCTCTGAAAAACTGGTGCTGGCCATATAAACTAAGGAACAGAGGGAGTAGGACAGGCCACCAAGAATAGGATACTATGTGTGGGAAGAGCTGTGTAGAATACCACCACAGGATCCATTCAAGTATAATTTGGATCACCTAATTGACATTTCTAAAATATTGGTAGTTCAGAGATTTGCAGTGTTGCTAATTTGGGGTTGTAAGCTTTGGAAAGCTTTTGTTCCCTAGGGGAGGTGGCAAAAGTCTGAGGAAACTTAGGAAGAAACAGAGACCTAGGGTGGTAAAGCATGAATTTCACAATGTGGAAGGAGGCTAAGATGCTTTGAAATTTGGAATCCAACAAAATCAATCAGAGGGGAAGGAGTCAGAAGTGAGCAGTAAGGAAACAATAGTTGGAAAAATGTCTGAAAGTATCAGATTTTAGGAATAAGAAATCTCAAATTCTTGGAACATAAGCAGATAAACTGCCAAGAAAAGGTAATAACAAAGAGAACTATAGAGATATAATTAATAAGTTCAAGTAGCAATGAATAAATACTCTAAAATGAAGCAAAATAATCTAACACTTGATGAGATGGAAGAAGGATCCTGTAGGAATTTAAAATATAAAATTGCAATATGCTGTTCATAAATGGTTGAAAAGATAATTCTGAAAACAGGATCCATGTCCTGCTCAGCAAAAATAATGAGTAAAATAGGAAAATCCAAAGAAAAAACTTAATCTTCAATGGTGAGCCCCAACAAAGAAAAAAAGAATATGTTGGGGATGCAAATATGGAAATGAAAGAAAACCCAGAAGAATAGAAGTAGAAACTAGAATGTTAAAAGAAAATAAACTCACATCATAAGAACAAAACATTGTTGGGGATGGGGGGATACATAGGTAGTTCAGTGATTTGAGAGCCAGGCCTAGATAAGAGGTCTTAAATTCAGATCTGGCCTCAGATACTTCCTAGATGTGTGATCCTTGGAAAGTCACTTAACTCCCATTGCCTAGTCCTTAACACTCTTCTACCTTGGAACCAATACACATTATTTATCGTAGGACAGAAGTTAATGGTTAAAGAGCAACAACAACATTGATTTCAAAGACAGAATATATAGAGACAATCTGAAGATCAAAGGTCTCCAAGAAAAATGAGACAAGACCAAAAACATGACTTGTAACTGTTGAACATAGAAAATGCAATATTATTGGAAAATGTTCACATATAACATCCAGAAAACAAAAATAAAACAAAGCCACAATAACAACAAAAAATAAGGTTGGAAATTCGAGCATACCTGGTAGTTAAATTTAACAATTCCTCAAATTACTAGATCACTAGAGCTCAGGATATAGCCCAGGATTATTTATCCTGCTAATCTGAGTTTAACCATACCATAAGATTTATACAAGGGATGAAAAGATTTCTCAACACTAGGAAAACAATAAACATCATAATATTAAAAATTAAAAAATCCCATCGTGTGATCATTCCAATAGACGAAGAATTCTTTGACAAAATATAATATTTCTTTATGTTAAAAGCCCTACAAAGTATAGGCATTAGGAGACTATTTTAATTTAATAAAAAATCTATCTAAAATCAAAGATAAGCATCATATGCAATAGGAGTATACTAGAACCTTTTTCAATAAATACATCACTGAAACAAGGATCCCTATTATCTCCTACTATCATTTGTTATAATTCTAGAAATAATAGCAATATCCAGAAAGACAAGAGAAGAGGTTACTATGGTGATGCAAGAAATAGGATATATCAATAAAATTATTTTTTAAAAGTTCAAAATATTTTTTTTCATTTGAAAGAGAAATTTTCCAAACTGATTTGAAATAGCAAAGGAAAAGATCTATTATTCTGAATTTTGTCAACTAACAAATTATCTATATATTTGAATATTGATAAAAAATGATTTTACCTAAGGGCATATGCCCTGCTTTTAAACTTTGTATATGCCACTCACTTTTTTTAAACCAAATCTGTGGGGGTTGGCAGCTAGGTGACTCAGTGGATTTGAGCCAGACCTAGAAATGTAAGGTCCTAGGTTCAAATCTGGCCACAATCACCTCCCAGCTTTGTGACCCTGGGCAAGTCATTTAACCCCTATTGCCTGGGCCTTACTGCTCTTCTGACTTAGAACTGATACACAGTATTAATTCCAAGATGGAAGATAAGGGTTTTAAAAATAAATTTTAAAAAGTAAAAACCAATTTTCTGTGAAAAAAAAATCTATCTTGAACTGAAAAGAATAAAGCTGAAGTTAAAGTATCACCCTTCCAAAATGTCTGAGATAATTAAAAACATGTTTCCCTCTATTATCTCTACTTTTTGAGTTTATGACATCAATTTATTTTAATTCTCTAATGAAAGTTAGGTACTTCAGAGACATTGCCTCTTATTTTGTTGGGATAAAAGACAGATGCAGCATTAGAGGTCTAGTCTGTTGCTGCTGAGGCATTTAGCTTCAATAATGGGATGCTGAAGCCATTTTTATACCCGCTTTGTTTGTAACCTTATCTTCTTTACCTGATGCCCTACCATCTTGGATGAAACACATATCCCATCCTCCTCTGGGCTGACAAAGCTACGCTAGAATACTTCCACCTGTTTCATTGCTGGCACTTGTCTCTTCTGGCATAACAAAATATGGAAAGAATGGCTCTGCTAAAGAGTTGCCTAGACTTTCTGAACCCTGTTGGCTGCTTGCCTTCACTTAATAATCTACTCTCTTCCAAACTATACATTTTAGCTTCAGGCAGAGATGACTTCAATGGCAGTTTAGGAAACAGAAACTGTTAGAGTAGCTTGGAGATTGCTTAATCCTCCTTCTCCTTCCTGCTTACATGATTCCTCAATTCCTCATGAATTAGATTACTGCCTGTCAGTTTTGTTCCTTTGCTATACTTTATGACTAGTTCCTTTATGACTAGCATTTCTTTCAATCCTGTGGCAAATCTAACTGATTAAAAAATCTGGCCTTCAGAAGTTCTTTCTTGAAAGTCAATGCTCAGAAGAGATTAGGGCTATTTATATTGTAAGGCACTTCCTTCAAAGCCCATGGCTACTTTGGGCTCTTGACTGATATAAACCTCAACTAATTCTCTTTATCCAGATAATCCACTCATTTCCAATATTCATTAAATGGCAAAATGAAAAACTGTTTAAGAAAGTGAATGGATGTGCAGGATTAAAATCACATAGAATTTTATCCTTAGCAAAATCATAGAGAAAATTATAGAAATCATTTTCCCAATGAAACAAGAGAAAATAAAGTAAGAAAACACACATATTTAACCTCCATTGAATTATTTCACAGTTATTTGGATAGTAAAGAGTGAAATCAAAGAACAAATAGAGCTTTTATGTTCCTTCCTTATTTATTTAGTAGAAAGACAGAGGGTAGATGATGGAGACAAGATTATTTCTGATTCCTTCCCTCATAACTTAGTTGTATTCCACCCAATTATAACATTAGATTTCTCATTTCTTTAAATGCTTCAGGGAGTAAATGGTTTCATTCATGTGGATATTTCCTCCACCAATAAGATTCACAAGCAATTCACATTTTAGTTACAGTCTCATGAATGTCCAGGGCCAAAAATATTCTACCCTAACAGCCAGCTTTCTGCTGAGCTTCTGTAATTAGCTAATTTCATCCTCAGCTGTAGTTAGTTACTGGTTCTGAGCCTCCTCATCTTGGGATCCTGACCCCATTGGCCTGGATAGCTTTTGAGAATTCAATGCCTTCATCCATTGAGGAGGTATCACCAAACCGTGGATCTCCAGTTGGTAGCTGTGGAGTTCTGAAATAACATATACACGGGCTAATCAAAGATCATTGCTTTCAGAGTATTTAGACCCTTGAACAGCCTATGCTTTTACACCAAGCACAAAGCTATGATTTCTAAATTGCTATAATTTCTAAATAATTAATATAATTTTTAAAAAGTCTTGTTTTGGGGGGGATTTCAAAAGTACTAGTTTTGTTCACCAATTGACTTAAAAATTTCTTAATGAGTACTGTATTCGCCTGAATATAGTATGACATTTTCCCCTCATATGTATACCTTTGAAAAGTCTCATTCACACTATATTCAAGCACTTCCAGGTTTGAAACCATAAGTTGTGTATTGTGTGTTTCGGCAATCGTAAAAAGCTTAGCTATCTCCTAGAGCAGATGGGAAATTTTGACCAAACGCCTATTTGTTTTGATATTCCATCAAATGCCACTATTAATACTAAAGGCGCCAAATCAGTGTTGATTAAAACTACTAGAAACAAGAAAACTAGAATGACCATGATGCTTGCAGTCTCAGATGATGGGCGAAAATTGATTCCTGACATAATTTTAAGGTGTAAAACATTACCTAAGGAAAAGTTACCATCAGGAGTGATTTTTCATGTGCAGGAAAAGGGATAGATGAATGAAAAACCTATGTTAAATTGGTTGAATGTGGTCTGTGGTAGGCAAATTGTTTCATGTGTTATTGTGTCAGAGAGGAATGATGGTACTCCATGTGTTCAAGGGTCACCTGGTTGAAAATGTGAAGAAGAGAGTTGCTGAAATGTGCATAGAGCTAGTTGTTATTCTGGAAGGAATGATGTCACAATTGCAAGTGTTAGCTGTAGTAATTAATAAGGCATTCAAAGTTCATTTGAGGAAAGAATATAAGGAGTGGGTGTAGGCTGGAAACCATGAATTTACTCCTTTGTGAAAAAATAAAGAAACCCTCAGTCACTGTTAGGGAACTGGATCAAAACTGCTTGGGACTAAAATCTCCACTGAGTTCATTGTTCTTGGATTTTTAAAAAAATTGTTGTATATCCAACATTATGGCTGATAGTGAAAATGATGTTTTGTGGAAAGAGAGGGTGATGGTGATGACTGTTTCCACTTCAGGAAAATGAGGAAACAGAAGAGGAAGGAGAACATGATTAAATACTGGAAGGTAGTTTCTCACAAATATCTATAAAAGTAATATATATTTAATAAAAGTGTTGGCATTAAAATTTCTTTAACTTGTTTTCAGGACCTTGATAAAGCTTTGAATATAAATGTGCCTGCATTATTCGTTAGATAAAAGAAATTTGTAATTTAAAAGAAGAAAATAAAATGGGTATTTCCTCTTTCTGAGTTATCCTTCAAAATACATGGGATCACACTATATTCAGGGTCGTATTATATTATGGTTAATACAGGTATGAATTGAGGAGGGAGAAAAGAAGGAACTTTAAGAGAGGGAGGAAGTTTCTCTAGCTTCATTCCTTATTTTAGGAATATGTTCAACAATGAATAGATTGGAAGATATATTTTAAAAACCATCATAAGAATAGAAATACTATGGGTATAAAGCAACACTTTTGAGCCAAATTGCAACTATCAAAAGTTGACAGCAATCACCTAATCATTGGAAAGAGAATGGACAAATTATAGGCCAATTGCTTTGGCACTATGACTTTTAAAAGTTTATATCATTATAGTTAGGCGTATAGGATATAAGATGAAAATTTTTTCCTAATTCTAAATCATTCAAATATTGTTTGGTATTCTTATTATTAATAATAGCAATGATGATGCATATTTTATTGAATATCAAGATTTAGAGAAGGTACCCATCACAAGAACAAATCAACTTTTTAAGAAAATGAAATAGATAGAGCAGATATTACCTATACTTTATATAATAGGACACAGACTTAGAGATGTCAAGTAACTTGTTGAGGGTCAAATAATCAAACTGTGCAGAGCTGTGGAAAAGTGGTTTTAAAAAAAACTGAATGAAAAGAATAAGTGTCTCATTTGTAAGTCATGATAATTCTGTTAGTCCCAACAGAACTTGATAGTCTTATTTGAAATTTTCTTTCCTCAGTAACAACTTTTAGTCAAAATATATTCATTAGTTCATCACGAAAGGGAGAAGGTGCTTTTACTCCTTTCAGTTGCACTGTCAGAATGTTCTTAATCTCAGAAACGACAGATCTTTAAAAAAAAAAAAATCATTGTTCCCTGCCCAGCTGAATGCAATGTTTGACAGTTTCACAGCTAAACATTGGATATTCTTTAAAAAAAAAAGACAACCATTGGAGGTAATAAAATGACATTCTATTTTGCCCTCTCTTTAATACATTAATTATGTAAAATTGTACCTTATTTTCTTAAGCCTTCGTGCCTCCCATTCCCATGAGACTTTGAGTTCCTTAAGATATGGGACTACATTTCAATCTTGTATCTTCCCCAGTGTCTAGCATAGTGCTCTGCACACCCTGAGTACTAAATAAATGGACATTGAATTGGACCTAAAAATGTTAGTTGTCTTTCTTCCATATTTAGCTCTCTAGGTTATCCTTTATATTAGCATCTTATTTCTTTTTCTTTCACCAGTTTCACAAAGTATTTTCTTCTCTAAGATTTTATTATGTATTTTGTCCATATCCCAATGTTTTCCAAATCAGATTATGATAAAAATCACTTTGATTTCATGGTTTGGGGGCATATGTTTAACACTCAATTAGCCAGAAAGAAATTCTTCAATCTTGATCCCTTAATTTTGATAATTAACTTATCCCCAAAGAGTAATGAGATAATTATATTTCAGATCAAATATAAGCAATGTACAGACTCAATAAATGAAATATCATAAGCTGCATAAACCATGGTAGTGACATAAATATAAATATATAAATATAATATCTCAGTGTATATGTACATAAATGCCAAATAGTAAAATCTCATTAGTTTGGACAAGATTAATTCCCAATTCTTTTTTGAACACTTCAAAAGATCTGTGATTTTACCTATTCAGCAAAATGATAATTCCATGCTAAAGAAAATGGTTTCAGGAGTGTTTATAGAGGAAAGAGAGAAAGACAGACAGACAGACAGACAGACAGACAGACAGACAGACAGACAGACAGAAACAGACAGGGAGAGAGGAAATCAAGTGGTTGGCTTTCAACTTTTCTGATTTTCATTAGGCTGGTCCTCAAATCTCATAGGCAATATAAAAGAAATATGCTGTGTACTACAATTGCACTATAGTACAATGGTTATTGGGCCAGCCCTTTGGCATTAGGAAGACTTGGATTCAATTCTTGCTTCTGACATGTATTGTCAGTGGGTCCAGAGACAAATCACTTAATCTCTCAATGCTTCTAAGCAACTATTCAAAACTAGAAGTTTCAGATGAATTCCTGATCCTTAGTGCTGTTTGGAATTCCCACATTTGAGTTCCTTAAAATAATGAAATATCATGTTAGGACTAATAAATTAATTAAATAATAATTATTATATGATTCTCTTCAATGAACAAAAATGCACTATTCTATTATCTCTTTTGAGTCTTTGTGAAAGAACTAAGGGAAAAATTTTTTTTAGTTTGGCAGATCATAGAATCATAGTTTTTAGGGTTGAAAGGGGCTCCACAGGTCATAGAGTCCAATGATCTTATCTTAACAGTGAAGTACTAGAGATACAAGAAGGTCTTGCACAGAGTCATGCAGATAAAATATAGAAAAACAAAGATAAGAAATCAGACCCTCCCCTTCATATTCAGTGATAACATTAGATACTCTCTATCATCCTTAAAGTAGATTATCATCCCTTCAATTCAATACATACTTTATATGTGAATTTTAAAATTGATACATACTTATTAAATATTTATTATTTATCAGGGATGCAAAATTATATATGAAAAGAGATAAGGGCTCTTGAGAAAATTTTTGAAAAGGCAATGTTATCCTTGAGTGAATTTTTAATATCTATTTTTGAAGAAAGGGAGAACGGCCCTTAATTTTTTTTAAATTGAGGATGACAAAAATGATTCTTTGAACACATACTTTTTTATTCTTAAATGAACCCTTCCATATGAAGAGATTTTAATTTTTGCCTATTTTCATTCTGTGGTATATTGTAATACTTCTTAAAATTAAGTCATTTTAGTTCTTAGTAGTGTTTTATTCATAATATACAATTTTATTGTACTTAAAATAGAACATACTCCCAGAGGGTAAGTTGGGAAGAAAGTAGCAGAATGATACCAAATTTTAAAAAAATCATTCAATGGTTGATAACAATATTTAGTTCTGTACTATTAAACACAGATTCAGAGGCATTTTGGGATTACTTCTCAAAATATTTCCCAAATGGGAAGATGCCAAAAATAATGTAAGAAAAAAACAACTTGTACTTTTAAATCTTAACAAACAATGTAATCAACCAAGAAAATGTCATGTCTTCATTCTCCTTATGTAATCCATATGAGAATGGTCTATATACACATGAAGGGTGTCCTATGGGACCTTGGGAAAGTCACATAATTTTATCAAAAATCAATACTTTTATTTGCAAAATGAGAGTGTTACAATAAATGACATTTTTAGTCTCTTACAGTTTTAAAATCTATGATTAATTAATATAGAACAAGTAGTCTTCCACAGACAATTTTGTGTACAGAACACCACAACTGTCCAGTTATATAGCTTTTTAAAGGTAGAGGGAATTTAATAAACTGCTTTGTTTCCTGTATGGTTAATAAAAATAAGCATTTGACCCTAGAGAAAAATGTAGCCTTAAAGGCTTTTCTCAAATAAGACATTCTCTCTAACATTTTAAGATTATATATTAAATTTTCTAGGAGAGATGCAACCACAGAAATGATAATTCAATGATTCAACAAATATGGGCTTAAAGTTAAGGAAACAAGGAGACATATGTTAACAAAAATGTTTCTTTGTATCATGGAAAATATCCTACACAAATCCCAAATAGAACACAGATTTTTTCAACACTAGAGAGATTTGACAAATGGTCCCATTTGCAGGTAACATTGGGCTTACATCATAGAATGATGGATCTAGTTATGGAAGGGATTACAGCATGATTGGTCCATAGATTTAGAATAGGAAAAGACATTTAATATAATTTACTTCAACTTCTTTATTCTACATTTAAGAAAATAGAGAATCATAAAATGTAAATACCTTGCTCATATATATACATAAAATATGTGTGAATATGTATTAAAAGAGCTAGTTTTTGACATCAAATCCTCTAATTTCAGAGCCTCTCAATGAGATTCAAAACTAATCAAAAGATATCTGCCTAACCACATATTGGAAAAGTGGATGAAAAAAATGATAACTATTGTTGAGATTATGATGATACAATAGTTAAGTGGATAGATAGCCTATGGTGATTCTCTACCAGCAATTTTATGGACAGGAATTATGAAATAGGTAGGAATTTATGCCCCAAACTGAGTAAGAAAGAAGAGGTTGGGCTGAATCACATTTCTGAGAATGTAATATGTCTTCACTGGTCCTAAACTATTCTCTAGTCTGAAAAGATTATTTTAAAACAAAAGTAAACCAATAATTTGTCAGTAATCAAATATATACACACATACATAGGTATATATATATATACACATATATATATACACATATATATATATATGACACCATAATATAATAAAGGACATAATTGCAGTTGAACCAAAGAGCAATGGAAAATCTCTTGATATATTAAAATAGTCGTGCTTCATGTTGATAAATAAGCATAGCATGCTTATGAGAAATGGTATAATAATTTTCATTTAGATCAAGTATAAACAGAGGATTGGTTGATGACTATATGTTGTTGTGCTGTACTACTAAAGATTTTGACAAAGATGTGAACAAAAATTATTTTGTTTAAGATTAGAGGTTCATAGCTTTAGAGGTAGAAGAGACTTTAGAGGCCATTTAATCTAGATACCTCATTTTACAGATGAGGAATAGGCCAATATAGTTTAAATGATTTGCCCATGATTGTATAGGTAGTAAGTGTCAGAGATGGCATCAAAAATAGCAGATATGGTCCTTTAATTCCAGAGTCATGTGTCCACTTTTACCATTGGAGATTCTATACATTGAAAAGATTAGGGATCTCTTAAAATGAAATACATAATTTATATACAAAATACACCAAAAATTATTATAATATTTATATGCATTTTAATTTATTATTACTCTTTTGGAAAAATAAAGTAATTCACAATTATTTTCCTCAGATTATCTTGATTTAATTAAAATTCTTTTTATATCATGAATAATAAGAAATTTTATAGGAAAAATCAACTAAATAAAAAGATAACTAAATTATTTAAATTTCATCTTAATTTTGCTTTAACTATTTTAATTTATGAAAAACAATGAGGTTTTTAATAATTAACATTTCAAACCATGACTACACATACATTTTTAAAAGTTAAAAAAAAAGAACAGCACTGCCCAATTAAAATCGAATTTGACATGAGAAAACATAAACAGCATTTTCTTGCAAAAATATAAATTTAGAAAGGAGTTTTATAGAACTACTTACAGAAAGAATGGTCCAATCTACACCTGAAAGAAAAGAAAAATTCACATTTATTTATTATTTACGTTAATTTTTAAAGAATATAATTTAGATCCATTTGATTTCTTTTTGCACAAGTTCTCATCTCAGTTACTCTTCAATGCCTTTTTTTCAAACATATCTGAATATTGGGGACCTCATTTAGAGTTTCTTTGGCAAAGACACTGTAGTAGTTTACTATTTTTTCCTTCTCCTGGTCATTTTGCATATGAGGAAACTGAGGCAAACAGAATTAAGTGACTTACCTAGTTGTCGCATAATCAGTTACGTGTCTGAGGCTAGATTTGAATGAGTCTTCCTGACCCCAGGAATGGCATTTTATCCACTGTACCACTTAGTTGCACTTTAATCCTGTTTTTTACTATCCACCTTCACTCCCCTGCCTCTATGGTTAACATTTTGGGGAAATGAGCTCTTTAGGACTTAGCTAAGCAGATACTTGGAAAATGGTAACAGATATTTACAATTACCTGTTTAGCAGGCTATTTAGTTTGGTATGATCTTTCCTTCAAAAATTGAAGTAAATTTTTCCAATTCAAATTATTTTTCCCCTTCTCCTTCCCAAATGGAAACAAACAAGCAAAAGTTTTGCACATAAAGGATTGCTTTGTAGGACATCTATGATAAAAACCTCTTAAAAACCAAGCTCTCCTTCATGTCACAATGAGCCTATAGGGTCAGATGTTTGAGAAGAACTAAATTATATGTCTATGCTAATAAGCTCCCTGTGTAAAAATGTTATATTTGACTAATATATTATAGGAGCTTCGTTGGGTATGCAATAAATAGTATGGAGACTTCTATAGGTTTCTCAAGTCTGACAAGTCCAATATGAGCATGGGTGTTCTCCCTAAACCATCTACATCTCACCTTCACCTTCTCCTAATTGGACTCCTAGTTTCCAGTGTTTATTGTCTCCTATCTGGCCCTCTGACACAAAAACAAACAAACAAACAAACAAACAAACAATTTAGTCTGAACTGCAAGTCTGACATGTCACTCCCTTGTTCCAGAAATTTGGATATCTTCTGGTAAAATATTAACTCTTCAGCATTACATTTAAAGCTTTTAAAAATCTGGTTCTAAGCAGAAATTATTTTCACATATTCTGTTTCAACCAAACTAGACTACGTGTTGTTCCCTCAACTCTGCAGTCTATCTCCTTTATTTCCATCCTACCATACCAGCTTTATCTTCCATGTATGAAACATGTTTCCTTCTACACTTGCCATTCTGGAATTCTTAGCTTCATTCAAGGCTCGATTCATGTGATATCACCTACTTTTATTTGGTACTTTTGGTAATTATTGCCTTATATATCTTTTTAGTGTGTTTTATGGATATGTATATTTGTTTATGTATTGTATCTCCAAAAGGATGATTGAGCTTATCATATCAATATCATTATCATATCACTAGAGATTATCTTTTGTTGTTGTTTTCCAAGCAACTAGCACATTGTTCTGCTCATACTGGATTTTACTAAATTATTGCTGAAAATGAAGCATTTTTTTACTTTGACATATTTCCTGTAAGGATGGGGACTATATATCAAAATGTATCTCACCATGGACTAACATAATGCTTAAAATTCAATAGGTACTACATAAGTGCTTGTTGATTGATTTTAAAAATCTCTGTTGAATTGGATTGGGAGAATTAACCCAGATAAAATCCAGTTATCCCCACTTAACTGACCATTTCTGACAGAAGTTAAAGTGAGAGTAGGATAAAACAGCCCAATTTCACACTTAGTGCACATTGAATTAGCCCCCTAGAACTTTCTATTAATACTCTGACTACCTATTTACCTAGAGGTTCTTTTCTATTCTTGTGTCAAGAATGTAAGTAGATAACTCTATTAGCATTAAAGGGAATTCTACACACACATACTCACACACCCTGCAAGGCAGAGGTATGGAATATTTTGCCTGTGCCCATTTCTTTCTATTGATAAAAATCCATAAGTACCCAAAGATGAAGTCTTGCTTTGTTAATGTCAGATGGGCTCCCTGCTGATGGGAAGGTTATTGAAGAGTGCTGACAGCTGTTACTTGTACAAATAAGGTGCCTAAAAACCAATGAGCTCAATATACAGTTTTTCATTTTCATCATTTCAATTCCATATGGTCAATGAAGGGTGAAGTGTTCATTCTAGCTTGTAACTAATATTTAGGAGGTATCTTTTTTCATGCAAACCCAATACTCTCATCATTATTAATGAAAGTTATGCATCTGGAACCAAACTGCAGCAAACTCCACACATCTGAAGGGGATGGGGGTTAAAGTGTGAAACTCTTTATGCACATTATTCCTTTACAAAGATATGAAACTTCAAATGCTCTAATTTAACACAGAAGGCCCAAGGCAGTCAAAGCAATAATTACAGCTCACATATAGCCCTTTAAGTTCTGCAAGGAACTTCACATATAATTTCTCATTTGATCCTTGGCAAAAATCCTGTAAGGTAAGCACTATTATTATATCTAATTTACAGATGAGGAAACTGAGGTACAGAGAAGTTAAATGACTTTCTCTATAGTTAGTTAATTATTAAAGTAGGATTTAAATCTAGGTCTTCCTGTTGCCAAGTGAGTAACTATTCTGGCCATTATGTATACTACCTCTTAATGAAGTCTTCTCATATATTTTTGTGACCCTTTATATAACCTGTTGAACTTTCATGCAGTCTTATAATATTCTTTTGATTGGGGATGGGAGAGAATCGAATGAATTGGTGGAATATTTTTTTTTATTTTCATACTCATTCTTCCTGAAACCCAATCTTATTCAAAATAAATTTTAAAAATGTATTAATTATCTTATTTCTACATTGTGAAGAGGAAAGCTGAATGTTGGTGTCAACCCCACCTCATCCCTCAAGTCTTGCTAACATAAAGGCCTAGAGCAATTGTTAGTTGGCCAGAGCATGCTGAGAATTATCTCAATTTGATTCACATGAGAAGGGGGAGTGGCCACTGAGGCAAAAACAAAGGATTAAGAAAGACAGAATTGATGTATTGGCTTTTGCTGACTGGATGGGACTGTGGGACCCACTGGGAAAAAAAAGAAAAAAATCATTCTGGACTAAGGGATATCTTACCAAAACAAAAGGAAGCTAGTGATGGTAGTATAGAAGACAGTCACACAAATAATGCCAACTCATGGTGCAGTGGAGAAAGCATTCTAACAGATAGTTCCAGACTAGTGTCTCTTTAGAGAAGAAGTAAGTTAATGGCTTCTGAGGCAGAGGTATCTTCCAGTTATAATCCAATCCAAGAAATGATTTGTCCAAGATATATATATTTTCCTCTTCTGTGTGTATCTTTTGGCTATGCATGTCCTTTTTGCATTTTTCCTCAGCCAAAGGGTGAGTTGAAATCTCTCAGAAAGGATGTCCCACTTTATGTAAGGGATAATTTTCCTTATTATTTACATTGTTATAATTCTATTTTAATTAAACGCACTGTGCTTGACCTAATATGCCATCTAGTCTAGTAAAAATGAGTTTAGGCTGATAATGTGCATTCGAAAGTAATGTATATAGATTTGACAATCTCTAAGACCATGGAAGAGATTATTATAAAAAAGTGAGGAGAGGACTGGAGTCAGAGCTTTGGATAAAACTCATATTTAGAACAAAGGAGGAAGAAGAGTTGATAGTACAAGAATCATAAGAGGAGGGGTTAGGCAGCTAAGAGGAGAATCATGAAATTTCAGAACCATAGAAACCAAAGGTGGAAGAATAAACTGATCATTTTATTAGACAGAAGATTGAACTTGGCTATAGAAAACTTGAGTCTGAATCTCTTCTCATAAATCTGAGTTGCATAACTGTAGGAAAATCAGTTAACATCTTTGAATTTATTGTTCGATCAACAAAATTGAAATTATGACAGTATCTCATACCTTAAAGAGTTGTTGGGGAGTCCAAATAAGAAAATACATAGAGCAGGAGTATTATAATACCTATGGGGGTGTTTGCCCATTCAGTGTTATTGCCTGAGTGCCCACGACATTTCAAGTTTCCTGCTAGGTCTGTACAGGTGCTGTACATAGATTCAGCTGGCAGTCCATCTGATTTTGAGACTGCTTGAAGACTGTTAAATTAAGGCATACTTAAATCTGCTTGGTGGATTCCTCTACTATAGTGGAAGTGGCCTCGCTAGTGTTTCCCCTCCTTCCCACCTTGCCACACAGGAAGGGTGATGGGCTCTGCCTTGAGCAAGGTGGGAAAATACATGATTATTATCATTAATGTTACTCTTATTATTTCAAAAGGTGTTATGGAAGGTGAGAACTGAGAAACAACTACTTGCCTACCATGTACTTTACTTTTAGCAAAGTGAAAGTAAGATATTTTCCAGGACCAGTCTCAGAATTGAATCAATAAAGATAGTACATAATAGTAGAAACAATATTACATAGGCTTAGAAGACCTAGGATATAGTACCTCATTCTGAAATTATTCCAAATTTCACTTTTATAATTCCTTAACAGAGGCAGACTGCCCATCTCCCACATATCTACACCAGTAAAAACCTAAAACTTCAGAAGACTAAAGAACAATAAAGAAATTGGACTAAATAGCTTCTTCCATTTCAGAGTTGTATAAAAAATGAGCCAGAAGCAAATGACTAACATGAAAGGGAACCAATAGCAAAGCAAGAAATATTTGCCACCTCCCAAAATAAATTGAAATGGGCTAAACATCATAGTAGCCAGAACTAATAAGAGCTAACAACTCAGGCTATCTTGTAAGCAGACTACTCTTGTAGATAGACACACACACACACACACACACACACACACACACACACACACACACACACACAAAATAATAACCTTGATTTTAGTTATCATTCTAAATGTTGTACCTCTCCAGGAGCGTATAAGCTCCTTCAAAGCTAGACTCATTATGTTTTTGACTTTGCATTAATAGAACTTAGTCCACAATTTTGTAGAATGGAAGCACTTAATGAATATATATTTAATCATACTTGCTCAATATTGGGAAAGTTAATCAATCTGAGTCCCAATTGCCTAAACTGTAAAATATGGATATTTGTATCTGTCCTTTTCAGGGGCTATGAAGATCTTGTGATGTAATACATGGAAATCAATTTGAACACCAGAAATTACCTTACAAATATATATATATATATATATATATTTTTTTTAAATTTAGAACACATGAACTACTTCATCAGCAGTCTGATTACTGAAATACTCACATGGTAGAAAAAAGAAATATTAAAATGCTCAACTAAAACATGACTTGGAAAAAGTAGCAGAGCTTTTGACTTTGAAAAGCAACAGCTGAAATTCAACTCATGCCAATAGCTACTTATTAATTCAAAAAAGACGGTTGCTTTGTCGAAATGGGTGGGGGGAAGGATTAGAAAAACTCTACAAAGAATGATAATGGTCCCAAGTAAAGGATAAAGCAAATACTTTTTCATCATATATTAACAATGTTTAAAATATTTTATAGTCATGAAGTAAGGACACTAGCAATTCTAAATTTAATTATGAAAGCTATAGAACAATGGTATAAATAAATTCATGTAACTGTACCCATTGGTTTAGGAAATTATTTTATTTTTCTATGAAGGAAAGTGGACCACATATTTAAGTGAATCTGGAAAAATGGAGGTAGTGATCCTTAATCATTCTCACAAAATTCACTGCGACTGCACTGACCATCTTTTTAGACAACCATCTTCTAAAAACTCAGGTTTCAAGATTAAGAACTATTTAATAGTGTTCTGATATTTGGAGTCAGAAGTACTTACTCTGCTGTTTTTGAGAGGTTATAGGATTTGTTCAAAGTTATACAGCAAAAATAAGAGAAGAAACATGATGAAATGAAGTATTAAGTTTTAACTCATCTCTTTTGATTACACATTGCTGCCACTCACATTCCTTCCCACTTTGGGTAAACAATCCAATGATCTTCATTGTATCATAGATTTAGGGACCTTAAAGGTCATTTAATCTACTCCTCTTATCTTACAACTAAAGAAATTGAGGCTCAGAAAGATTAGTTCCCTTGACCAAGATCACATATATCATAAAGAGCTGTTAGAATTTGAATGCAGCTCTTCTGACTCTAAGTCTAATCTCCTTTCTACTGTAGCATGCTGCCTCCTCTAAGGTCACCTCTTGGTCTTCTTGAATCTAAAGAAAGTGTCTATGTCTACTGTTTCATTGAGGATTTTTTTTCTTGTTTTAGGAAATAGTGGCCTAGTGATGTGATAATTTCCCTGGTTCTAGAGATTATTAAGCAGTGACTTTATGGTTAATTATGACAAATATTCCAGACAAAAATACATCTAGAAAAAGAAAAGGTTACATAAGGCAGCCTCTGAAGCCCTTTATAACTTGAGAGATACTGAATTTCTTTAAGTATATTTAGGTATCCTAAGGCAAATTACTTGATATCTCTGAGCCTCAGTTCCCTCATCTATTAAATAAAGTGGTTGAATTAGATGTCCTCTCCGGACTATTTTCCTGTTCTAAACTGATGGTCGTATGGTATTCATAACCTGAGACTCAGGTTTCATAAAGATAAGAAATTTCTATTTGCCAAAAGCAATCTGGTGCTCTAAAAAGGGTCAAGCTCTGCTTTTGTTAGATACAATTATATAGTTGTTCAGTCATTTTTCATTTGTGTCAAACTCCATTTGTCACTCCATTTGGTATTTTCTTGGCAAAGAAATCGGAGTAGTTTGCCAATTCCTTTTTCAGATCATTTTATAGATGAGGAAACTGACACAAATAGAGTTAAGTGACTTCCCCAGGGTCACATAGCTTGTAAATATATAAGGCCAAATTTGAACTCAAAAAGTTGAGTTTATTACTCTAGGCCTGGCACTCTATCTACCACACCACTTAATTGCCCCACATATAATTATATTTCATTAATAAGTATGCATTGAATCAGAATTATCCTCAATTTTGGCATTTGACAAATTAATCTAAATCCCAATTTACTAATCTATAAAATGGGGATGTCAGAATCATGAATCTATTAATTTGTATACATGATAGGACAACACTCAGTAAAGTTCACATGCTTAACATTCTCACTTATAGTTGTTTTTTTTTTATTTTTGACAATATAAAAATCAAACCTATAAAAATGAAAAAATTGAGTCTTGAATAAATTTTAAAAAACCTATATCATCAAGTATGTTTTGCAAAATTACTTTTAAAAGCAAACACAATTATAGAGCTTCACAAAATTCAGTCTACTTCATGCTAAACCTGATTAATTGGATTCTTAGTAGGTTCAGACTTGGTGGCTGTCATTTCAAGTCTCACTTCTTTATGAACTCATATAGAGTTGAAAACATATAGTGTATCATTCAGTATTTCTGTCTTGTCTTTTAATTTATAAGATTTTGTATTTATAGCAGAAAAAATATAATTTTAAAAACTTCAACAAAATCTGGAATCCCAACAATTTTCATAGAGTGGACTAAGTTTTGAAATAATGTGACCAGAGACTCGTCAACATGACTCACTGGGCCAGTTTGCCAGAAGTCCCCCTGAATAGCAAAAATCACTATACAACTATCTCCTTAACAATGTAGCATTATTTCAATATTCAAAACTGTGGGACTAATATAATCAGTGTTGGTCTTTTAAAGCACTTTGCAATATGGTCATATTTTCATTCTTCATTATTCTAGGTCAAACATATTGTCATTCTTTCTAGTTATTAAATATAATACCATATCTCCTATATCTACATCTTGATAATGTTACCTATGCTAGCCAGAATGCTCTCTCTTTACTTCTTGGAATTTTTGGTTTCCATCAAAACAGAGATAATAAAACCTCCTCTCCTCTTCCACCAGCTGCTAGTATCATTCTTACAATGCTTATCCTATATCTGTTTGGTATCGATTTATAGATGCAAATGACCCCCCTTCCTCTACCCTCATTCTACCCCCATAAATAGATAATCTTCAGGAAGGTAGGGATAGTTTTGCTGTAGTAGGTGTTGTTTCAAACACCTACTACATAGTAGGAACTTTATGAATCCTCACTGATTGACTTTTTGATTGCCTTCCAGTTTATATTGCTTTTATTCCAACAGGCTATGGTAAATTTCAGCAGCAGGCTCAAATCACTGCATAGATAAATTTATGGAAACTTCAATATTCCTTCTGACACAAAATATTGATAGCTAAACCATTGTCTTCTGATCACTTGAACTCATTAAAGTCATCTAGGTGTATTTTTGTAATAGTCTCTTCACTTATCTTGTATTTCAGTTTCTTAGTAATCAATTTTTTCCTTTTTAGCAAAAATATTATCCTTAGAAAAGAAGGGAAATAAAATGTGTCCAGCAGTTCTTCTTTATTATTATTATTATTCTAGCTGCCCTGATCAGCACTCTTAGTCTTCTGAAATGATCTGACATCCAACCCTGAAAACAAATCCCCCTTGATATTTTACTTACTTTTCTCTACCAGCCTCATTTACTTAAGAGCTTTAGTGATCTTGAGATCATTCTCAGTGGACCACTTTTTATTTCTACTCACTTGTCTGCCCTTATTATATTATATTATATTATATTATATTATATTATATTATATTATATTATATTATATTATATTATATTATATTATATTATATATATAAATTTAAAACTTAAGCTTAATAGTAGTCCCATGTTTCTCATATCAGTCTCTTTAGAAAATTAGATTTTATTTTTTCTTTTGTGTTTTCAGAATTTCATCCTTGATAGCATTCTGGGTTTAATTCTCTTAGTGTTATTTAGGTCCCAGGTAACTAACTCTTCTTTCTACAAAACCATTTCAAACCTGTTTTCTCCAAATTGAACTTACCTATCAGACTATGCCCAGATTTCTCCTTCATATCATAAATCCTAAAAAAAAACAGTTATCTAATCTACTCCCTATACCCCAAATACATACAATTCACCTCTACTGGGCACCAAGGTTCCCATCATTTCTAGTTCAGTAAGTTATGCTTTGATGGTGATATTTAGTCCAAAAATAAAGATTTCCCTTTTTCTGCCTTTTTAAAGAAGATACTCATCATGCCTGTCCACTCTGCTGGGATGAAATTCTCACTATTAGAACCATTGCTTTGGATTAAATAATAAATATGTAAAATCCCCCATCAAGTCACTGTCATATTATTTGGCAAGACAGAGAGAGTTCATACACACAAACACATACCCATATACATATATGTGCATGAATCCATATGATATATACTTATATGTTTTCATATACATGTGTACACATTTACACATACATGTATACTAAAATTTCTCAAATTTCTCAAATCACTATAGATAAATTATATATATATTACTAGCACATATTAAGATATATATATAAATTATAATAATATTTCACATGTAAAAATTGCTTTAAGGTTTTAAAGCACTTTATTCATAACAACTCTGTGAAATGGGATGTACATTATCCACTCCTAGACTAAATTTTTTTCTAGGGTCATATAGTTTGTTAGTATAAGGACCAGGATTTGAATTCAGGTCTTCTAATACCAAGATTAATGTTTTTATTCTCCTCTCCCCACTATCCCACTCATACTTCTTGGGCTCAAAATATGAATCTCTCTCAAATGGAGACCATTCAGAAATCATACCCAAAGAGTATAAAACCGGATATACCTATTGACCCAGCACTATTGCTAATAGGTTTATTTGCTAAGGTGATCAGGGAAACATAAAATAAACTACATGTTATAAAATATTTATATCAGCTTCCTTTTGTGGAAACTGGAAAGAATGGAAATTGAGAGAATGTCCATCATTTGGGGAATGGATAAATAAGCTGTGCCATATGATTATGATGAAATACTATTGTGCCACAAGAAATGGTGAGCAGGTTAATTTAAGAAAAATATGGATAGACCTATATTAAATCATGAAGAATGAGACAGAATATGCTTATAGAGGCTAAAAATGGAACTTGTTAGTGTGCAGGAAAGTGGGGATGGCAGAGAATGATGGGAGCAAAGAAACCACTTTAGATGAATTTTTATCTGCTTTGCTACTTTGACTAGTTTTGCCCCTTTCTTATATTAACTACTAAATGATTAAATTTTATGAGGTCAAGATCATCTTAGGTTTATATTTAAATAAATTTTAAGCTAGATGGAGCCTTAGAGATCATGTAGTCCAGCTTTTTTCTTTTTATGAATGTGGAAATTGAGACCAAAGAGATGAAGTGAATTATCCAAAATAATCTCACCTCCCCAAAACACATTTATTTTAAGTAGTGGAACATAAAATAATGTACAGAGAAAGAAGCTTTTATCTTTTTCAAATTAAAATAAAAATCCAGGAATCTCCCCTCTCTAATGGATTGTTGAAAGATATAAGTATGCTAAACATATCAATTAAATGCTGAATAAAACTATGGTGTAATTATCAGAGTATTAACCCAAGAATATTTGGTGATTATATGTAGGATCTTCCCACAATGGGGATTCTTGTCAAAAAGGTCTTTTAAAATCAATATTTCCATTTTATGACCAATTTTAAAACATCTCCTGCTAACAGTAAATGAGATCATTAGGAAGGCAATTAATTATTCCTTTAACAAAAACAATAGCCAAAGATCATCATTATCTCTGAGTTTTATTTTATCTCTAGTCATAATTATGAGATTTGTTTTCTAAGGAGTTTCTACTTAAATCCTCCATAAAAATATTCTTTCCAGTGACACATCATGGTATGGATATATCCCTGAGATCTTAAAGACTTACATGAGAGGATGAAAAACATCTTCCTTGTCTTATCAAGTTGGAAAGAAAGACCCCCAGAATGATTTAGATTTCAAAAATTTTTCACCAGAAGTTTGGTTCCCAGATGATATTTTTCTTCCACCACCTTAGTTGTGAATTCATCTAAAGTGTGGGTGGTGTCTTATTTGTAAGGTAAGAGGATTTATCCACATGGATAAATTATAGACCTGGTTAATATTGAAGTAAACCTCCATCCATAGATAGGTTGATATAGCCCAATATCTAATGGTGTCTAGAAATAATATGTTGATTTTGTTTAACTATTTCCCCCTTTAATATTTATTATGAGGGTTGGCTTATTGTATAGGGGGAGGAAATATTTATAAAGAAATGATAATGACTTAAAATTATATCAAAAGTAAGATAAAATTAAGTGTGATTATGCAATGTCATCATGATAACACATATTTAATCATTTGGAACCAAATGGGAAATCTTTATGTAGATGCTGATGGATGTCTTTAGCTGGCTTCCATGAACAGATCTTAGATTTCAAATTTAATAATTTGCACACTAACATTTTATCCAGGGTGTTTTCTGAAGGCATATGAATTTAAGAAAGATGTATATAAATCTGTTGATTCAGTGTGGTAATAAGTCAATACCTTATCATAGAGTTAAAAAGATCTAGGGGTCAAAATCCACTTCAAAAAATGAATAAAACAACTACCTCTTTGTGGCTCAAATGACTTCCTAGGAATTATCTATTAAGTTGTAGGTAGCTTGTGAAATATATCTCTAGGACTCATCTACTAAATTATAGATGGGTTAGTAAAAGGAGTTTCCCAAGTGAAACTTAGAGTCTACAATGCTGAGAAAATGACAGATCTCTTGTTTTCTCATTCTTCAATTTAACTTAGTTTGGGAAAATGAAGTTCTGAATACATTTTCAGGAAACAATAATATTCTAATTTTTAAATTGAAAGAGTATAATAAGGTCAATCACCAATCACAAAATGATTAATAGAACTCAGGTATAATTAGAAAAAAAAGTATCTTAGAGGTGTCAAGGGTAGACAATGGAAACAAGCCCAATTGAGGGTAAATTAATATCTGGGATCACTGTACAGCAGCGGGGAAAAGAGCAAGGCTCATAGCTTAAGGAAACGGCATTTTTCATAGTAGGCATGAAACTATTTTAGTATAATTTAAAATTATAAATATTTTAAAACTCCCTACATTTGTCCGTAACATTTTTTTGTTATGCCTATTGACTTTAAGCAAGTCACACCAAATGAATATTTAACAAGTGTAAAAGACAAAATCTACTTGGGGAATTTGTAGAGCAAGTTTATTTAATGCTTTAACACATGTACAAATCAACTACTTTTAGTGGAAATATTTCTCTAACAAACAGTATTTAAGGGATTTTATTTAACTATGACAAGTATTCAATCTTCACCACTTAATTAATAGATTTCCTCTTTCTTTACCAATTTCTGCCCCCTTTCTGTTAGACCTAAGGCAAAATTATAGACTTTTTGTTTAAAGAATTATCCTAAAGTAATTGCTAATGGGTCTTATGTCACATATATTACTATAATCATAACAATGATATTTATCATCTCTTCAGCCATAGAGAGAGTAAAAATATTATAATATTATTATAATCTATAATAATTAATAATAATATAATAATATAATTCTAATTTGTTATTATAATATTATTATAATCTCTTCAGCCATGGTTAGAAAGAGTAAAAAATACAACTGCCTTAGGTCAATCTTACTTTTGGGAATAAGGTGAAAAGATAGTGTGGTTAAATCTTAAAAAAAATATTTTAGGAGAATAAATGTATGAATATACACATGGAAATACATGCTTAAAACAAAAGAACAACTGTTTTGAATATAACTCTGAACTAGTTACTGAACCTTTCTGAGCCTGTTTTCTCATCTATAAAATAAGACTAATGATATCTATGGCACTAACAAATGGAAATATGCCCCCTGTTCTTCACTCCCTTTTCAAACCTACCAGTATATTATATTCCTTGTAACACTTGATCCAAAACATTTAAAGGAAATTTGGAAAAGATTAGTTTAGATGTTTTCTCAGAATTTCATGAAAATTGTTATGTAAAGATCCATTTCTGATCTGGGTATACTTTTCTCTTTAAGAAACCTAGATTTTTGGGGTAGCTATGTGGCTAGAGGATAGGGAGTCAGGCCTTGATATGGGATTCCTTGGGTTCAAACCTGGCCTCATACACTTTCTGGCTATGTCACCCTGGGCAAGTCCTTTAACCCCTATTTCTTAGCCCTTGCT
This sequence comes from Monodelphis domestica, assembly GCF_027887165.1. Classification (NCBI taxonomy): domain Eukaryota; kingdom Metazoa; phylum Chordata; class Mammalia; order Didelphimorphia; family Didelphidae; genus Monodelphis; species Monodelphis domestica. The sequence continues at coordinate 123,425,153 of NC_077233.1, read as the reverse complement.
GCTTTTCTTTCAGAGAATCAATACATGATTCTAAGGCAGAAGGTAGAGGCTTAAAATAAAAGGAAGCCCACATTTCCAATTTAGTAGCTTATAGACCAACCAAACCAGAGTTGTGTCTTTTTTGTAGGGTCATAGTTTTCTTTTAATTTGATGGAAAAAAAATATCTGTCTATTTGAACTGATATAAGACTATTGCATATAGATCATTTGCAATTCTCATTGATCTATTTATTGTGCTGTATCATCAATAGCAAGATATAGTGAGGAACTGGGCCATGTACTTTTTGCCCTAGACCTGACACTGATTGATTAGCAAGGAGCCAGCTGAGCAAGAAAGTTCTTCATCCATATTCTCCCCACCCACTCCAGCATTCAACCAATCACGGAAGTAAAATTGCTGGAGACTCTGAGAAAAGAATCAGGCTCCACATCTTTTTCCTACATGCATTTTTCCTGTCTTATGTGTTTTGAGTTTGATTCCACTCTCCCCAGGAAGTTCTTATATGTAGGGTAAAGAGTATGCCCCATTCTGGGGGATAGTTGTGTAAATTCTATACTGGCTATATCTCATCAGTGAAGTCCCTTAAAAAAAATTCAAACAAATGGATGCCACTGGTTGATTGATGTCATCATAAATAGTAGATGGTGGCAGGGATATTCTTGTGAAATACTACATTAGAAGTCACAGCCCCTCATTCTTACCCTAGAAGAAGTACTCTTCCTCTCTCTGGTATCAAAACCTGCCAGTCCAATATTCCAATATCAGTTGAGAGAGTAAGCCTAACAGGTATCCTATAGTGTCACACTCAAGTTTACCATGAAGCAATAAAAACATTTCTTTATGGTTTGGTCAACATAAGGAAAATATATTCAAATGTATTATTTGCTGCAAAACTAGGTATTTCATTCTATTTTGATGATTTACATAGTATATACTGAATGTCTAACTCTGAATAATTAAAGGCCTCTCCAACCTGGCTCTAAGCTACCATTCCATGTTTATTTCATGTCACTTCCCCTTATACACTATAAAAATGTATTACTAGTCTTGTAATTTCAACAAGTAGCCCATATTCTTTGTATATTTATTCAGAGTATCCTCCATGACTGGAATATATTCCTCATATATGTCTACTTGATAAAATATTTCTTGCCCTTCAAGATCCTATGTCTCCTTCTAGCACAGGTGATATTTCAAGAAAAGCAGATTTTTTGGGAGAGAGACAGGGCTCTGTTAATTTGAGAAGGTGGACAAAACATAAGAACATGAAGGATGAGGAGGAAGAATAAAGTGTAAAAAAGAGCACAAAAGGAAGATATTAATAAAGGAAGAAGTGAATAAAAATTCACTGTGGAAGAGAAGTTATATACAATAGGTGGCACAGAACACCAAGTTTTAGCCCTGAGATTTGGACTGATTGGAATTTCTTTCTATTATAATGGGGAAAATCTAGGTTTTAGGATTATTACTGGTTATAATGCAGAGACTATGACAAAATTATAATGGTTGGTTCAACATTCTTCATGGTATTCTCTCCTTCCTGATGTGTTCTACATCTTCCTTAATCCTTTTTTTTTAGCTTCAGAAAATTTTAATTTACTTCAATTTGTCTTTTCTATTATGGAATAAAAAATATACTTATTGGAACTCAGAATGTCTGTTGCCCATAGACAACCTATGACTGACCATAGTCTCTTCTTAAGGTTTGAATGATCATAATACAAGGAATCAGGAAGCAGAAAGAGAATCTGAAACTTGTCCTTATATAGTTGAGTTCAAAGAGCAGGTTCCTTTGAAACATGTTGCTGGAGCTCCTTCTCTCTATAAATGAAATTTAGGTTGACTGACTGCCAGGTGAAATGTGGAGTGATGCAAAAACTGAAAAACCCTGCCCTTGGTGTCTTTGATACTAGTTCCAGATCCATTTGTAAGTACTAGTGTGGTTTTAGGTGGGACAATTCTTTTGTTAAGAAGAATTCTGCCTTGAGGACCTGGGCTCCATTTCTGGCTTTATTACTTTCTACCTGTGACTTCAGACAAGTCACTTAATTATCTTTGGCATCTATTTGTCTATCAGTAAATGGAACTGAAGTAATTGGGTCCCAAGATCCTTTTTTTGCAGTAGATTTTGCAGAATATTCTTTTAGAGACTTAAAATAACATCTTTGTCAGCAAATTATGGAAATGGAAGTAATGTGAGAGATCACTGTCAAACCTTCACTTTTCAGATACAAATTGCCTTAAATTTTTAAGTAAACAAACAGTTGAGCTTTGATACTTGAATTGATGACTTTGAAAAGCATAAGACCTATTTTAAAAACAAATTTCGGTAAATAGTTATAGAGAACTCTATATTTAAAAGATGTTCATTGGACTAAGATACAGGAATATAAATTTTACGTCAAAATTTTGACCATTTCTATCTATCTGTGTGACTTTGAGACAGAAGAATCATGACTATGGCAGAAGAATTGAAACTTTCTACCAGTATGTCAGGATATGAGGTAAAGTATTGGTCCTCTGGCCAAACTTATTCATATCTAATTGTTCTTTATCTCATCAATACCCTGAATTTTGCAGATCCCATTATGGTGGGGAAAGTGCAGTTGCACCTTTCTCCTTCAGTTCAACTTTTCCCATTGCTATATGGTTTTACTGCCATTATTTCTGTCTTCTTTCAGGAGTGAGGGTAGAAGTGGAGAAAGTAGTATGAATTAAAGTCATCATCATTTGAACTAAAATGATTTCATCTCAAGTACCAGATTTCTTATCTAATACTCTATAAGTCATTTCATTGTGCTAAGTTCAAGTTTTCTCATAAGTAAAATGGGTTTAATATTGCTGCTACAAATTTCATAGTATTGTTTTGAAGGAAGCTATTTGCAAACCCATCAAATAGGTAAGAGAATAATATGTCTTATCAGTATCTTAATTTTGGCTAGTAGTTCTGATGGGTGTGACTGGCCCTAATTTTACTTTTGATTAAAGTACATATCATAATTAAATAAAAAGAAAGTTAATTTATAATTATATAGGATTTTATCCCTTCAAAAACATAAATATCACCTAATATGAATATCCCTGGCCCTATCTCATTACAAGCAGAAAAAGCTTTTAATAAAATTTTATACTCATTCATATTAAAAACACTAGAGAACACTTGAATAGATGGAACATTCCTCAAAATGATACATAACACCATTGAACATTATCTTCAATGAGAATAAATTAGAAGTCTTCAAAATAAGCAGGAATGAAGCAAGGATGTCTAATATCACCACTATCATTCTATATCATACTAGAATGGCTAGCTATGAAAGCAAAAGAAGAAGAAAATGGAAGTATTAAAATACTAATGAGAAAATAAAGTGATCAATCAATTTCTCTGATAAAACTTTGTGTTTGTATATTTAATGTATTACATATGCACACATATGTATCATTGTATATCTAATTATACCATTAGAGGAGCATGGAATAATTTACCTGTCAGACCTATAGATTAGCAAAGAACTTATGTCTAAACAAGACAGAGAACATTATGAGATATCAAAGTTAACTTTGGCTATTTTAAAAAAGTTTTTTGTGCAAACAAAAGAAATGCAACCAAGATTAGAAGGCAAACAACAAACTGGGAAGACATTTTTAGAGCAAATGTCTCTGGAAAATGCTTCATTTCTCAGATATTTAGATAATTCAGGTAAATTTATAAGAAAACAAATCATTCTCCAATTGAAAAATGGACACAGGATAAGAACAGACAATTCTAAGATAAAGAAATTATAACAAATTTTAGTTATATGAAAAAATGTTCCAAATCTCTTTAGTTAGAAAATGAAAATTAAACAACTCTGAGGTAACACCTCACACCTATCATACCGACTAACATAACAAAAGAGGGAAATGGTAAATGTTAGGGGACATGTGGAAAAATTGGGACACTAATAAACTGTTGAGGGAGCTGTGAACTGATATAACTATTCTAAAAGCAATTTGGAAATATATCCAAAGGGTCATAAAGCTGTGTGTCCTTTGACCCAGAAATACCACTAAGTCTGTATCCCAAAGAGATCAAAGATGGGTTGAAAGGACCTTCTTGGAATAAAACATTTATAGCAGTTCTTTTTGTGGTGTCAAAGAACTAGAAACTGAAGGCATGACTCTCAATAGGGGAATTGTTGAACAAATCATGGCATATGATTGTAACAAATTACTTTTGAGTCATAAGAAATGACTCATAAGAAAAGTCATAAGAAACAAGATGATTACAGAAAAGTCATAGGAAGACATACAAGCCTTTCACATCACTTCACATAAGAAGTGGTAAAATGTGAAGTGAGCAAAAATAGAAAAAAAATTGTACACAGTTATTGTGAATGATTTGATTATTGTTGGCAATTCAAGGATCAAGGACAATACTAAGGGACTCATGACAAAGTTATCCACTTCTAAAGAAGGAATGATGGAGGCTGAATGTAGATTAAAGTAAATCATTTTTTACTTTATTTCTTCTATGAATTTTTCTCTTCTTTAAGTGATATATCTTCTTTCACAACATAATGGATATGGAAATATGCATTATGTTAAAACAAATGCACAATTTATATATGAACACTATCCACCTTTTTACGGAGGGGAGATGTGTAAGGAGGAAGAAGAAAACATGAATTACAGAATATCCAAAAATGATCATTGAAAATTGCATTGATGTGTAATCTGGGAAAAAATTAAATTAATCACAAAAGCAAATATACATGGACCAAACAAAGAGGCAGAGCATGAATCAATCAAGAATTTTTCAGAGTGCTGAACTCTTTATTTCTTATTTTGAAATAAAGTATCCTAATTCTATTTGAAAAAAATAAACAATTTTAGAGAAAAAAGTCTCTTTCCTTGTTTAATTTTGGAAATGTTTGATTTTAACATTTCATTGAATTTCTTTGTCCCTAACCAAATATGTAATGATAATTATAGAAACAATAGGAAATATTGTATACATGTTGAAGATAAAATTAACTCTCCCTTTGACTATTTTTAGTTAATCAAATCAAGAACTCAAAGTACCCCTATGTAGTAGCTAGCTAACCATTAGGTAAGAGAGCTTACAAGTCACTTTCTAGTTTACACACCCAAAGGCCACAAGAACTGTCCTTCCCCCCAGTTAATAAGTAGGAGTACTTTAAGTTCATGATCCCACAGAAACATTTCACAAGGGCTTTATTTAGCACTGTTCCTGGCTGTACTTACACTAATAGGATGCATTGCGTTTTACCTATTCCTCCTCAAGAAAAAATAGAAGAACTTGAGTGACTCCAAAGCTAAACTTGAAAACAAAATTGGACATTGGTTTGATTGACCTAAAGACTCACCTTGAGGAAAAGTTGGAAGGTAGTTTGAGGGACTTCAAGACAAATAAAAAAAAACCCATGAGAAAAGCTTGAATAATAGCAAGATTCAGAAAAAAAATCTTCCAACACCTCCTCACCATATGAGCCTATTCAGTCCCTGCACTATGCATTTCTTCCCCTACTCAACCCATTCCTGCCCCCCACTCAATCCATCCCTCCCTCCCTCCTCAACCCATCCTCATCTCTCACTCTACCCAAACCATCCCTACCCAACCTCTCTCCTCCCACCTGACCCATTTCTCCCCCTGTCCTTACCACTCCTCCCTGCCCCCCTTACCTATTCTATTACAACCCAAACATTGAGCCAAGCATCAGAAACCCAAAATGTCAGATTTAAAATCTATTCCCCTTAAGAGAGGTACCCACTAACAACAAAAGCGGAGATTTAGTGTCCCTTAGACACAAAACACACATTACCACACAAGATATTAAGAGATTCAAGCAAAATTCTCCTTCCTTTGATGATGATCCTATTGGAGGTTATAAAAAGACTAGATAGCATTTACCACACTTATAATCCACATGGATTGATGTGGGAAATTGCTCCAAGATTTTTTAATGGAAAAAAATGAAATTGTGTCTCTTGTTAATCAGGCCTAGAGAAGGAGAGCAATTCAGTGGCCCCTGAAAGGCCCATAGGAGCCCTAACAATGAACAAGACTACATAAAACTATGCCAGACCAGAGAGGCATTACTAACAGCAATGAGAGTTTGTTCTGATAAAACTTGTACCTCAACAAAGTTTGAAAATATTAAACAAAAGCAGAATGAAAATCCCTCCCAGTTTGTGGATAGACTTATTGAATTGGCAGGTAGATACTTAGACCTGTATTTTCCCAGAGAAAGGTATGTAAGGAAGATAAGGATACAGTTTGTAATGTATTGATTTAGAATCTTGAACCCTAGAGACTACATTTCCCACTATCCCCTTTTCCTGTCATGTCATTGGTTAATTTGGTAATCAGTTTATACTTCCTCCATGCTGGTGCTCTCTGCCAGAAACCTGGTCTCTCTGGCTGGTATCAGCATGGAAAAGGGTAGTGGGTTGTTGCCTTTCTCTGTTTTTTGTTTTTTTAATTTCTCTCTTCTGTAAGTGGATTTTAAATAAACAGTATTAAAATAATACTTATACTATTAAATATTGATTTTAATCTTTATATTTTTGGCAACTCTACAAAGGGAAATTAGAACTCAGAGCTTTTTTTTTTTAAAAAAGCTGGCAGTTTCTGCTCTGGCTGCACTAACATAGCACAGCTGCTTCCAGTAGCTCTTAGCAATCTACATTAAAACACCAGCTTGCCTTAAAATCCCACATTTTTAAAAAATGCTACTGGTTTTCAGTGAAAAACTGCTTTTCTACTGGGAGTTTTCAAACCCCCACTCCAGCCACCCAGCTGAAGCTTATTCCTTTAGCTTTCCTTCCACCTTCTGAGCCTCCAACATCTGTAAGTATTTTCCACACTGGACTGCTGTTCACTCTCCTACTGGCCCAACTGCCTTAATTTAGGGGACTTGGTAGAGAAGCCACTCCCCCAACCATGGTCTAGAGAGTAGCCCAATCAGCCTGATTGGCCAATCCTGCTCTCAGCTTGGCCAAACTCCTAGATAAGCAGCACACCCACTACTCCCACACTGCCTTGAACTGCTACCTCACAGAGGCACCCTGAGCCCACAATAGTACTACTATTGCTTCCTGTGGCTGCTGAAGCCTAGTCATGGTTGGCTTGGCCACTCTTGCAGCTTCTGCACCCCTGATCTTTCTGCTGCTTCTACTGCTTCTGCCGACCTGCTCCATTTCTACCTGGTGAGTATAAGCTTTCCTTTTCCCTAGCACAGCACAGAAAGGAAGCCTCTTTTCCCCACTGGAACCCTGGTTGCCTATTAGCCTCTTACAGGCTTTTTGGCTCAGCAGAGAGGGTCCTGGCCCTCTTAAAACAACCCCAGCCCCATCCTTGCTTTACCAAATCTGCCTTATTCCATCTCTCTCAGACTCTGCCCAATTTTATAGTAATAGTCTCCATTTTGGTTTCTGGAAGTTCCTAACCAAAAACCTTACCCTAAAACCCAACCGTAACCATACCCCTAACCCCTCCCTATGTAGTGTTGCCTCTTTGCCACTAGAGGTCAATATTGAGCACTGATTTTCTTTTCCTACTTTTTTCTCTCTTTTCTTCTTCTTTTTTTTCCTTTTATTTTTTCCCTTTTTCTGATTAGCTACAGTGGATGTTTGGTGCCACTAGAGGGAAGCAACAATTAAATAATTTTTTAAAAATTTCCCTGTATTTATGAATAAAAATTTAATTAAAACATAAAAAATAAAATGAAATAAACCAAATACCCTCAGCTTATTCAACCCCTGGCTGATCATACCTCCCCCGAGCATTCTTCTAATCTCACATTACCTCCTGTCCATTATCCCACCCCACAACCAGCCCCAGCCCCAAAGAAATCTTGTTTTGGTATCATACCTGTTCCTACTCAGTTTGCCTCAGCATCCCCACAGTCAACTTCTATGGAATCACAGCCATTGGATGACTCTTATTAATTCCCTTTGCCTTTACAGGAAGTGCCCGAAATAGGACACAATGGGGATATGGTAACCCTAAGACACCATATACCTTTCACTCCTTAAGAAATTAGAGAACTGAAATATAATATACCTTGTTTTGAATGTGAACCACTGGTGATGACCAAGAAAATGGCTGATATGCATTATCAATATGTCCCATCCATTAAGGATGTTGAGAATTTGCTCAATGCTTTCTAGCAGAACGTGAGAAAAATAAGATCATCTCTCATGTTAACAAGGTCTGGGGATGTGTTGCAGCACATCTGGTAGCTCAGCATCCTGCATGGGATTAATCACAGTCTTGAGGACTAGTTGCAATTAAATTGTTGTAAGAAGGCCATATAACAGTGAAAAGACTTAGAGGATATGGAAGCTTGGTCAAAATTTGAAAGCCTTAGAAAATCTGATGATGAGATACCCTCACAATTCATGTATAAGCTCATTGAACTTGGGGGTTGGTATCTAGACCTTGATATTTCTAAAGACAAAAGTATTAAGCATATAAAGAGACATTTTGTCAACAACTTTTGCATGGTGGTCTATGATTATTTTAAGATGCATTGCCCACAATGGCTTCAGATGGACCTTGAAGAGTTGAGAAACACTGCTGCTTATGTCTTTAAAGGGCAAAAAAGAAAAACAGGAAGGAGCTAATGATGTCATAGAAACCTTGAAAAAAGAAATCAAATCTTTACAGGATAGGTTTGATTAACAAGACAAAGGGCATGACTCTTAACCAATGATGCTAGACCCTTTCCAAGAATCTATCAGTCACTTACCTACCACTTCTGTCAGAAGAAGGGCCACATAATGATGAACTGTAAGAATTTTTCCCGGACAATGATGAACTATACCAACTGGAGAAATTCTTATAGGAACAATTACAGGACTAATAAATAAAAAAGTGTTTTCAGAAATAGCAATTTGAGGACTGATAATAATAATCCTAGGGATATAAATCAGGCACCTGACAACTCATACCAAATGACCCTACAGCAGTATATTTGGAGTTTAGCTTGCCCCCGAACCACCCAGGGTGCTACTGCCCTTCGGGGGGGAGCCCAAGGTACTAGTCAAATATTATGAAGGTAGGGTGGGGTTGAGGGCACAAGAATCATAGGATACAACATTTGATGTTCCAGACCCTGAAGTCTTACTGCCCATTGTCCCTATCCACTGACCCCCCATACTGATGATCCCCATGTAACATTAAAAGTTGGTAACACCTATTATGATTGTCTTTTGGACACTGGAACTTTCCAGTCTTTATTGAAGAGTACACATGATTCAATTGCAGTTCCATTGATTCAATTAGTGTTGTGGGGACAAAACAGGGACACCTCTAAAGGTTCCCAAAATTTCCCCTAGAATAGTGTCCATTGGACCCCTTAGTGTGGAACACTCTTTTCTCTAAATGCCTGGATCTCCCATAAATTTGTTGGGGAGAGACCTATTATGAATGCTTAGGGCCACAGTAACTTCTCTAGATGGCTCAATGACACTGGAACTGCCTGAGGAATCCTTAACTTACTCCCTGTACTTCTTTCAGATGTTCATGAAACTAAAGAGACTCCTTTTTTTGAGACCCCAACTGATATACCTGGGTCTCTCTGGGCCACATCATCTTCTGATGTTGACCTACTTAAAGTGGCTGTGCCTTTCCAAATTAAAACAAAATCTAGCCCACCTCTTTCCATTCTTCAGTACCCTCTTTCAAAGGAGGCAATTAAAGGCATTATACCTGTAATAAATTCATTGATTGAACAAGGAATCATGATTCCCTATAAATATGAATAAAATATGTGCATCCTGCCTGTTAAAAAGCCCAAACTGGGGCCAGATGGCAAGTATCTCTATTTATTTGTCCAGGATTTGAGAACTGTGAACAATCATGTTATAAAGAGACACCCTGTAGTTTCCAACATAAATACTTTATTTTTAGTATTCCTAGAACAGCTACATATGATAAGTAGTATACTTGTGCTGAGATTTCTTTTCTATACCTATACATGAGAACTCCATGCATACCTTTGCTTTCACCTGGAAGATTTGGGTTCACCTGCCCCAAGGGTTTGTGAATACCCCCACCTTGTTCACACAATTCTTCACTGCTGACACAGATGCAATAAACTTTAAATGCAGCCATTTATTTCAGTATATGGATGATTTGCTTTTGGCCTCACCAAATGCTGAAGTATGCCAAGATGATAGCAAACATGTCCTCTTAGAGCTACATAAGGGAGACCACAAGGTGTCTAAGGAGAAAGTTCAGTGGTGTCCCCCCAAGGTACAAAATTTAGGCTTTATTTTGACTGCTGGATTCCATTTAATTTCTCCCAAGCATATTGAAAATATCCAAAAGTTAAGTGCTCCTACCACTAAAAAGCAATTGAGAGTGTTTCTTATAGCAACAGGATTTTGTCAGCAGTGGATTCCTTGTTTTGTGGAAATCACTAAGCCCCTTGTAGCACTCACAAAAATCTTGGTCCTTGAACCACTTAAATTGGAAACAGAACACCTAACAGCTCTTTCAATTTTTAAAACAAGCTATCCTGTCTGCCCCTGCTCTAGGCATACCAAATTATGTTAAACCATTTACCTTATATGTGTGAATTTTAGATTTATTTCATCCTCCTTAGTCATTAGAATTCTAGAAACCAGGAATGCATACATACATACACACTTAAGGATTAACTGTGATGGAGAAAGTTCTATGACCTGTATGTGTTAGCAAGTGAAAAATCAGAAACAACTGACTGACCCCCTGGGCTGTCCAAAGCCAAGTTTAAGCTACCATTGGTACATATGAGATATAGGAAGTAATGTAAAGAACTGCCTTTATATTTCACATCACTTCTTGTGAGAGGGAACTTGGACTCTTTGGTGGTAGAACTTGACTTGGAGAAGCTGAAGTGTGAGACCAAAGACTGCTTCCCTTAGACTGACATGTGGTGACTGCAAGGCTTAATCCCCTTTCTCTGGCTTTCTAAAGGCAGCATAATCCAAGGAGGCCTCTGATATTGGAGGAAGCCTTATGGCTGGAAGAGGAGCTAGTTGTAATCTTCTGGGAAGGCTCCTTGGCTAAGGTCTCTGAAATTCCCGAATAGAATAGTCTCAACCATAAAATTTACCCTTATGATATGTCCATGAACAAAAAGGGGTAGCTTCAGATGTTCTAACTCAAGTTTTGAGACCTGCTCAATGCCCAGTAGCCTATTATTCAGCCTAGCTTGACCCAGTAACTTCTGGAGCACCACCATGCCTTAGAGGAGTAGCTCCCACAGTTTTACTGGTAACCAAATCTGCTGATCTGGTATTGGTATGCCCTCTGACCATAATGTGCCCACATGAGGTCAAGGTATTATTTTTAAGATATAGGACACAGGCATTTCCTGACCAAAAGATTACTATGTATGAGATTGTCTTATTGAATAATGAACAAATAACACTAAAAACTGTGCAGTTTTTAATCCTGCAACTGTCCTCCCTGATTTGCCCATTTCCAGAGAACCTTTACACAATTGTACGTCTTTAGTGTTCACTGTTGATAATTCCCGCATTAATTTACTGAATACCCCTTTGAATAATTCAGATTTAATATTATTTACAGATGGTTCTTCATACATGAGGGATGATGTACACTTTGCAGGAGCTAGAATTGTTACTGAATTTGATACTCAATGGTCAGCTTCCTTACCCTCAAATGTAAGGAAACAAGGTGTAGAATTCCTAGCATTGAAAAGCCTGTATCCTTACAAAGGACAAAAGAGTCACAATTTACATAGAGTCCCTTTATGCCTTTGGTATATGTCATGCTGTTGGCATACTATGGCTTCAGAGGGGATTCTTAACATCAGCTGGAATATGTATTGCCAATGCAGACCTTATTACTGAACTTCTTTCTGCCATCCATCTCCCCGAAGCTATAGCTATTATTCACTGCTCTGCACAAACAGTTGGCACTGACCCTGTCTCCAGGGGAAATAGCCAAACAGATGTGGCAGCAAAACTAGCAGCCTTAGAAGGTCCTGAATTAATTATGCCATTAACAATTACTGATGATTTTGGATCTATCCCTTTCTTATAATGATAAGTGTAAAAATGGAGATTTGAACCCTAGACTTCAATCCCCATAAATCCTTGGTACTTCCCAGAATTCCCTATAATATCACCTGAGTCCCCACCTGGGCAAGAACACAAATTGTATTTAAACTGGCTGCAATGCCTACTTCAGCCTCTCTTCTTCCCCTTCTAAGCACACGTGTCTCTTTACCAGGCAGGCAAGATTTAGTGAGTAGGTTGTGAATGGGCTAATGTGCCCTAGGCATGTGCTTTTGTTATTTTGTATTTCTTTATCCTTGATTTCTAATCATCTTTAATAAACCTCATAAAATATAATACCTTTTATTGCAAGACACTAATTTAACTTTTACACAAGGAAATGGTAAAATGGAAGCAGAAATTAAAGCAAAACAGATCAATGGAGTTTGGGTATCATCAGATGCTAAACCCTTGCTCCCTAGAGCTGTCTATACCTAGATTTCATTCCATTCATAAACATCGTCATTTTGGCACCCAAGGCATTGTAGACTCTATTAAAAGAGTATGGATAGCACCTGGAATAACTAAAAGTGCCTCCAAAATATGTACAATTTGTCCTACCTGCCAGGCCTTTAATCAACATGCCTTTCGAGGAAAAGTCTTTGGTGATATCCTCTTGCTTACACACAGTTTGAGCACCTACAAACTGACTATGTCTATGCCAAATGCTGGACAGTATAAATTTTGTCTGGTCATAGTCGATCAAGTTACCAGGTAGCCTGAAACATTTCCTATTGCTCATGCCACAGTGGCTTTTGTTACTAAAATCCTTTTGAATGAAATTATTCCTTGTTTTGGCCTGCCAGCACATATTGATTCAAATAAAGGAACTCATTTAATTGATTCAGTCTTATCTCAAAATTTATTCATGTTTGGGGAGAACTCCTAAATGTCATACCCCATATCATACCCAGAGCTCCTTTTTTCATTTGTTCAACTTGGCCTGAGCCCTGTTTTATCTCAGAAGCAGATCCAGAGGTAATTTATACATCTCACCATTTGAGATGCTATTTGGACATCCATCTATTTAGGCACAACCATTTGACTCCACCTATACCTCATTGTTAGGAGGGGATACAACCATTGCTACATACATCAGACAATTACAAACAGAATTTTGAGACTTTGACGACTCTGGAGTTTCTATTCAAATAGGCCCCATTGATTTCTCATTTCATGATTTAAACCCATGAGATAGTGTTTATATAAAGAATTTCAAAAATACTGGGTCTTCTTATAATGGAACTTTCTAGATCCTACTAACTATACCAACTGCCATAAAAATTGGAGAGAGGGACTCATGGATTCATTGTAGCCATGTAAAATGAGTACCTTCTGTTGATGATGAATAATTGCTTGCACTGATTATAATTACCTATTGATTGTAATTAGACTTCTTTATTGTTGGATTTGTACTATTTTGTGCACTTTATTTGATTGATCCTTATATTTGCACAAATTGCCTTGTAGGGCAACACATATTCTACCTCATAGAAGAAAATCTGTTTTAGTGACCTATATTGATCTGATGTTCCTTTTGTAACATTTTGTGCCTTTACTATTTTTTTATATTTTCTTGAATGTATTATTGCTTTATCTACCTCATTTGCACTCACATTGTTTTATCTATTTTCATTTGTACTCACATCATTTTATCTGTCTTATTTGCACTCACACTGTGGATAATGGTGAGTCAAAGAGGAAATCAATCTTATTTTTTGGAAATTGTCCCCTATATTTTACCTCTGTAATTGTGAAATATACACAATTTTAACATTTTTTTCTTCCTATATGTGCCATACAGTATTTGCTTTTATTTCTTCCTTTCTCAGTTTTTGACTTTGAAACACATGACTAGTATTGAAATAGATTTTTTAACTATTTTTACTTTTTGCAATAGCATAACCTAAGATGTCTGTTTACCTATCATATAAAAAGCATACCCCCAAAAGCTTTAGAATATGGCAAGCTGCCACTAATTATTTAAGTCTTATGAGACTTTTGCTAAATGACTATGTCTAATCAAAGAAACAGAACACAAAGGAGCATAGAACATGAATTGCAAGGTTCCAAATAATCAAGAAAAGGTAAAAAGAAACCAATCCAATGATACGGAGATTGATGACATTCTTCACAACAAACACAGTGACTTGATCATATGTGAGACTCGAGGTTGTGGCTGTTTAACATATAGTAAATGCAGGACTTGTTGTGCCACCCTCTATGTCAGGAACATAACTTTGATTGTTATGGCTCCATTATCCCAAGAAAGAGATGAAAAGGGTTGAATCAGGGAAATCTATTTTTCATTTGTCTCAAGAACTAGTCTCTTTTTCTATTTTCTCTCATGCTGTAACAACTTACTGTAATCCTGGCAGCTAAATTGTGTTAATGACTGCTTATTGTTGTATTCTTATGAAACATTGATTGCTACAAGAACCTGTTGTGTGTTGTGATATTTTTTTTCTTTCTTCCCAGAATTTTTTTCAAGTTTTCTTTTTATATTTTTTATCTGACTCAGAGGTTATTTTTCAAATTGCTTTGGTTCCTAGAGTTTTTGATACTTGAGTAATATACCTTATGACTTGATCATGTATCCCTGTGTAATTCCTACATGTATCCCTGTATCTTGCTCAGGGAGGGAATGAATTATTATTTTCCTTGGGGGTGGGGGGGCATATGTTATTGTTGGGAACTTTGACTTCAATTTGAGTCTAATTTAGAATGAAGATTACCTCCCAGAATCTGAAAGTCCCTGTTAAGGTGCTTGCAGAGACCACATGCTGTAGCAGAAGATCCAGATTGAACTTTGAAATATGGTGAATTTAAACTTTGGGAGGATTTAAATGCTTTTGTTTTTAATATACACTATTATCCCAAAGGGGACTGCCCCCTAATTGGCTTTTTGTCAATGCACCTATAATTGTTTTTTTTTCTTTTCCTTTTATTTTCCTCTTATCCCAAATTATTGTAATTTCCCTTTAAAATGGTAATATTTGTATATATCTTTAGTTCAAGTTATAAGTTAGTTATTTTTTCATGATCTATTGGGGAGACTGGTCTTCCAAAGGATCATGGGGGTTGTATTGATTTAGAATCTTGAACCCTAGAGACTACATTTCCCACAATCCCCTTTTCTGTCATGTGTCATTGGTTAATTTGGTATTCAGTTTGGACTTCCTCCATGGTGGTGCTCTCTGCCATATGTCCGGTCTCTGACTAGTATCAGCATGGAGGAGGGAGCAGGATTTGCCTTTGTGTTTATTTTTTTAATTTCAGTTTTTTTTAATTCTCTCTGCTCTACATGGATTTTTAATAGAGAGTATTAAAATAATACTTGTAGTATGGGATATTAATTTTAATCTTTAGAGTAGAAAACCGTTGTAAAGTTGTCAAAGATTATTTTAAGACCAGCTGCCCAAACTGGGCTAATATGGATATGGAAGAATTGAGAAGAGTAGCAATTTGTCTTTGATGGTCACAAAAAGAAAGATAAAGATAACAGTGACTTAGTGGAGGCATTAAGAAAAGAAATAAAGCCTTAAAGGAAGAAATTAGAAAAGAAAATGCAAATAACGCAGTGGCCCTAGCCCCTTTGTAAGAATCAACAAATCAAACACCAACATGTTACTTATGTGGAAAAAGAGGTCACTTAATGTTAAACTATAGATAGTGGAATCAGGTACTCAATAACATAAATTTTAGGAATAATAATAACTTCAGAAATAATAGAAACAATTATAGAAATAATAATCCAAATGAAGCAAATCATGATCCACAGCAAAATACCCAAACACACCAAAGTACCCCAAATGGTGCTCATCTATGCTATACTCAGGGTGGAAATCTCCCTCAATGGGGGAATCCCAGAGAAATGGCCAAGGATCTATATGAAGGTGTGTGTGGGGGTGGGTGGAAAGGATTCTGGAATCAGAGAGTGAAACCTTTGATTTCCCAGACCCTGGTGTCTTAATACCAGTTATCCCAGTCCATCTCTCCCACCAATAGTGATGAACCTCATGTAACTCTGAAGGTTGAGAATACATATTATGATTTAGTTATTGGAGCTTCCAGATAAGTAATAGTGAGTAAAGCTGATTTCAAATGAAGTTCTATTGGCTCTGTAATGAGGTAGGTGTATCAAGAGCACCCTGAAAGGTCCCAAAGCTTTCCCCTTGAATGGTGTCTATAGGACCCCTATCAGTAGAACATTTTTTTCTTTTAATGACTGCTTCCCCTATAAATGTGTTAGGGAGAGATCTTTTGTGCAAATGTAGAGCCACAATATGTTGTCAAGATATTGCTATAATGATAGAATTGCCTTAGAAATCATTAAATTTGCTTTCTGTACTTCTTTCAGACCCTTAGGAGGTGAAGGAACATCCCACCATTAAAATCCCAACTGATACACCTGACTCTCTCTGAGTCACATCTTCTTCTGATATAGGCCTACTCAAATCAGTTGTTCCTATTCAAATTAAGCCAAAAGATGGTCCATCTTCTTCCATTCCTCAGTATCCCCTATCAAAAGAGGCAATTGAGGAAATTACCCCAGTAATAAATTCATGAATTGAGCAAGGAATAATAATTCCATGCAGATTCTACATGTAAAAAAGCCAAAATTAGGCACCAATGGAAAAACCTGTCTATTAATTTGTACAGAATTTAAGGGCTGAAAATAATCATGACATAAAGAGTCATCCTGTGTTTCTAAGCCAAGCCACAATGATCTCCTTTATTCCTAGCACATTCACATATTTTACTGTAGTAGATTTGTGCTCAGCATTCTTCTCAATACCAATTCATGAAAATAACAGGAATTTATTTGCCTTCAACTTGCAAATTTAATATAGACCTGTGCCAGGCTGTCACAAGGGTTTGTGGACAGTCCCAAGTTTCTCTCACAAATTTTCAAACAGGATTTAGACAATACTGGTTTTCAAAATAGCTATTAGATATAATTTTTAGATGATTTTCTCTTGGCCTCACCAAATGACACAGTATGCCAAGAAGATATCAGAAAGCTTCTTTTAAAGCTACATAAGAGAAGTCACAAAATCTCTAAGTTCAGTGTTGTCTCCCCAAAGTGGAATATTTAGGGTTTATTTTAATTGCAGGTGTCTACTCCATTTCCCCTACATGCATTTGAAGATATTTAAAAATTGGGCACCCACTCCACTAAGAAACATTTGAAAGAAATTTTAGGAGCATCAGGGTATTGTAGGCCATGGATCCCTTGCTATGGGGAAATTACTAAACCCCTTCTAGCTCTGACAAAAAAAATTCAGTCCCTGAATTGCTTAGAGGCAGAACACCTTTCAGCTCATACAAAATTAAAATAGGCTATCCTGTCTTCCCCTGTTCTAGTCATTCCACATTACAAAAAGCCATTTTACTTTGTATGTACACAGACAGAGAGGGGTAGCTTCAAGTATTCGAACTCAAACCTTAAAACCTGTTCAACATTAAGTTGCTTATTATTCAGCCTAGCTGGACACAGTAGCTTCAGGAGCCCCATCATATCTTAAAGGCATAGCTGCCACAGCATTATTAGTAACTAAATCTCTTGATTTCATATTGAGATGGTTATTAACCATAATGTGCCCACATGAAGTAGAAGAATTGTTGATAAGGCATAGAACACCAGTATTTTCTGATCAAATACCCACAAGATATGAAGTAACCTTATTAGGAAATGAATATATTACCTTGAAATGCTTTAAAGTACTTAATTCTGCAACCTTGATCCTACATTTACCACTTTCAGGTGAACCTTTACACAGCTATGAATCTTTAGTGATTATGGCTGAAAAACCTCAAGATAATATGGACACTCCTTTTGAAAACCTATGCTTAGCTTTATTCACTGATGGTTCTTGTTTTAATGAGGGATGGCATATACTACACTAAAGCTTCTGTAGTTACAGAATTTGCCACTGTGTGGTCAGTTTCACTGCCCTCAAATATAAATGTTCAAGGTGGAAAATGTATCACAAATGCAGAGAATGTTAAATTCTTTCTGCTTTCTAGCTACCTGAAGCCCTAGCTGTAGTTCATTGCTCTGCCCATTCAGGTGGAACTGACCCTGTCTCTAGAGGAAACCACCTAATAGATACTGTGGCAATTCTCTCTGCTTTTGAAGGATCTGAATTAATTTTAACTTTGGCAACTAGTAAAGACTCAAACATTTTCTTATAATGAAGAAGGAAAAATGGAAGCAAAAGTTTAAAGCAAAACAGATCAATTAATTATGGATTTCATCTGAATGAAAATCCCTTACTCCCTAGAAGTTTTTATCACCTAATATGTTTATCCATTCACAAAAACGGTCACTTTGGCAACTAGGGAATTGTAGACTCTATTAGAAGTGAATGGCTAGCCCCTGGCATAACTGCCATAGCCTCTAAAGTGTATGCAGCCTACCCACCTGTCTAGCATATAATCAACATGCTTTCCAATGGGAAAGTTTTTGGTGGGGGTCCTCTGGCTTACATGCATTTTGAACAACTTCAAATTGACTTTATCATTATGCCAAAGGTTCAACATTATAAATTTTGTAAAGTCATAGTGCATCCACTGACTGGAAGTCTGGAAGCACATCCTAGCTCCCATGCCACTGTGACTTTTCTTGTCAAGGTACTCTTAGAGATTATTCTTCCCTTTTTCCTTACAGAACAAGTTAATTCAGACAGAAGAACTCATTTTACTGATTCAGTTTTGTCTCAGATTTATGCTTTTTGAGCATCACTCCCAAATTCCATGTACTATGTCATCCTCAGAGGTCAGGTCAACTTGAGAGAATGAATAGAGATCTTAAGACTATGACTGGAAAATTATGAACTGAGACTCACTTAAAATGGCCTAAAGTTCTCTCTCTAGCTCTATTTTATCTTCCAAGCAGGTTCAGGGGAGATTTAAACATCTCACCATTTGAGATGCTTTTTGGATATCCCCCTATATAGGCTAAGTCTTTTTCTCCCACATAAACATTATTACTAGGTGGGCATACTTCCATTTCTTCCTACATACAGGACTTTCTGATCAAATTGTGAGAACTCCATTAATCCGGAGCTGCATTACAAGCAGGATCTATAGACTTCTCACTTCATGACCTACAAGTAGGAGACAAGATATACATAAAGAACTTGAAGCAAGCTGGGGGAACTCAACCTGACTGGGAAGATCTGATTCAAGTAATATTAACCACTCAGACAACTATTAAATTTGGAAAAAAGGACTCTTGAATTCATTGCTCACACATAAAACAAGTGCCTTCTATTGACACTTATTGGTTTTATCCTGTCACATGTATTGGAGATAAAAGTCCATAGACAAGTGGACATTATTTTGGCTGACACATTGAATTCCTTAATTTTTTTTAAATTTCTTGCTTTTCTTTTTATTTTTCAACAGAATATTTGATTTTCCCCTTTCTTACATCTTTTACTTGAAGTATGTATAAACAGTATTAATGTTTTTGATTTGAAAGATAAATTTATAATATCTATTAGCTTTAATATCAATGCATACTCAAAAGCTTTAGACTATAGAAATTTGCCATTTGTTGTTAAATATTGTGGGACTGATTAATAATTTTGTCTGATTCCAGAAGAAGGGATCACAAAAGAGCCATTGTATAGTACTAAGAAACACAAAGACTAGGAGATCAATAATCATTGTGGGATTGATAAGAACTCTTCCAAGACAGAGGATTTGTTTTGAGGTTTAAGGAAGCAGCTGTTTGACAATGTCAGATGCTGGACTCTCCCATGCCAGATTCAGATAAGTACCTATGCTTGGCTGCCATTTTGGCTTCCCTATCCCTGAGATCAAAGATAAAATCAGACCAAAAAAATCACATACTTCCCATTTACTTCAAAACCTAGTCCCCTTTCTCTCTTTATAGTATGGCAACTTTCTGTAGTACTGGCTGCCAATTGGATATGTGCTATATTGCTACATTTATCCTACAGGCTTGTGGGACAGTTCACTTAATTGGACCCTGATTAAAGAACCTGTTACGGGTTTATTCTTGCTTACTCAGAATTTTATATGCATAAAATTTTGATATACTATTCCCCCCATACTTGAATTTTTTCTCTTTTATTTGGAATTAAAAAAAATGTTTTTGGTTTTTCTTTTGACAATTGATTCATATAACCCACAACTCAACCATGAATACTGAGTTGATCCAGGATTGCTTACTTTCCTTAAAATCCAAGATTAAAAAAATTTTTTTGAGAGAAATTTCAGGAAAAGAAGCCTGCTAAATCTTCAAAACAAGAAAGTGAAGTGTTTGGAGAAAGTGCCATAAAAAAGCCTGCAGAAACCACACACTGCTTTGAAGTTCCAGAATGAACTTTGGATATAATTATTTGAACTAAAGGGAGTTGAACACATGTATTCTGAATGTAAAATCTTAGGCCAAAAGTGATTGCCCCCAATTGGCTTTTTGCCAATGTGACTACCAATCATGGCTTTGCTCTCTCTCTTTTATTTCCTTCTTAGCTCCAACTATTATAATTTCCTCTTTGAAAGTGCAATGTTGTATACATCTCTAGCCAAAAGATCTTTACATCTTTTGTTATGTGAAATCATTCATTGGGGAGATGAGTCATGTAAATCTGGGAGATTTCAACATGCTTGTCTCCCAATAGAATCATAGGGGGGGTTGTGAACATAGAATTAACTCTCCCTTTGCCTACTTTTAACCACAAGAACGCAAAGTACCCCTACTCAGTAGCTAGCTAACCAATAGGTAAGAGAGCTCACAAGTTACTTACTAGTTCACACCCCAAAAGACCACAAGCACTGCCCCCTTCCAGGTAGTGTTAGGTAAGTTGAAGGATTGTAATTGGTTTCTGTGAAGAGAGGGAAAGACAGGAAATGACATGGAAAAAGGGGTATAAAAAGAGACCAACATGGTCTGGGGCATCATTTCTTTCCTGGCATTTAGAGAGACTGATTCCTTGGAGATATTACTGCCTTGGCTTTGGAGAGACTCTTTCCTTTGATTCTGTGTTAGCTTGCTGGACGTGGAAATTGGGTCTTGAGGAAGCCCCTACCAGGGTGCTGAACTGGACTTCACTTCCCTGGGAAAGCACTGAGGGTTGGTAGGCTTGTTAAGGCTCTGTCTCTTTCCTACATTTCCCACTTTCACTTTTTGTAACTCATAAATAAAACTGCTCTCAGTCATTTTGGCTTAAGATCACATTACCACTTTTATAACTCTCATATTGAGTGAAAAACCAATTATATATTTTACAATACCAAGTTCTCTTTTCTCCACTCTCAAGAGAAATAGTATGTTCTTGAACATTAATATGTGCATGTAAATATCTATTCACACTCACATCACTCAAATCTGTGAAATTGACATCAAAGGAAAGTGAGTAATGTTGACTGACAGAGTTGAGCAGACATAATGAACATTTGACTGGGCTAATTTTTCCAAATAGTAGTAATCAAAGAAATTATTTAAATGGGAAACAGAGGAATGTCTCCATGTACTTGAATTGTCTTAGACTATTATAGATAGATAGGTAATGTGGTATTATGAATAGAATGCCATATGAACCAATTATGGTAATTCATAGCCACTTGGCCTTAATTTTCTTTTATGTAAAATGTAGATAAAATGACTTGTGGCAACATCAAAGAATTGTTGAGAGGAAAATATTTAGAAGACCTGAAATGGTCAGTTTGTCAGCAAACGTTCATGAATTTTGGCTGGCTGACTCTATGAAAGGTAGTTAACATAATTTTAGATGTTTTCTTAAATTCCCTAAAATGGAGATCTGACAGTTTCTCTTATCTAGTTTATAAACTCTACTTGATCCCTAATGGCTCTGAGTCAACTATTGTCAATTATTATTGTCTTAATTTCTTTGTTTTAGAATTTCTTTTTTTTTCACCTGCTTAATAACTTACATACTTGTTGGTATAGTAGGAAATATGTTTCTATAATTTCTACATAAATAAACATATATGTTGGTCTACTTACTAAACTCACTGCTGGAATACTCGATGAATAAAGCTTTGATTTCATCATCTATAATTACTTTTATTTTAACTTTTAGAGTAAAATATTCTGTAGAGCAGAGATAAGCACTTTTGTTCAGCTTGCATTATTATTTGAAGTCATGATTAATAATGATAATCAGAAGATCATACAGCAAAACTATCATTATTACAGTTCTTATTAATAAATCATGGGGCCGCTAGGTGACTCAGTGGATTGAGAGTCAGGCCCAGAGATGGAAGGTCCTGGGTTCAAATCTGGCCTCAGACACTTTCCTCCTGGGCAAGTCACTTAACTTCCATTGCCTAGTTCTTCTACCACTGCCTACCACTCTTCTGCCTAAGATGGAAGGTAAGGGTTTAAAAATAAATAAAAATAAAAGAAATCATATATTATTTTAATATATGTATGAGAAATATTTTTATGGAGAAAAATATTTAGGTGCCATTTTGTACTACTGAGATCAGTCATTTTTCCTCCAAATTAACAAACAATAAATAAAGCCAACTCTTATCTTCCCTACCTTTTAATTAACCATGTGATTCTGAATGTAGGGTGTGCTAAAGAGAATTATCTATTAAAGTTTGTCTGTTCCTTTCTCATATCTTCATCATGGGCACTTCAAAAACATCTTAAAATCACTTTAATTTTAAAGGCATAATAATGAGTCTCCTACTTCCTCCCATTTTCCATTCTGACCCTCTACCAATCATTTTCCCCAAGGACATTTTTATGTAATGAGGTCCTTCAAAAAGGCCAATCTGTACTATATTCAAATGGAGGCAAAAGCCAATTTCAAATCCATTTAATAAATGAAGATTCATTCTTTATAAGGAGGTGACAACAAAACTGGATACCAAAAAGGAAAGAAAAGCAGGAGTAGGTAGCTTCTTGAATAGAGAAGAATTAAGTAAAGAACTCAAAGCTCTCAAAGTCTTAGGAGAGCTCCTTCAGACAAGGATCCTTCTTTTTCGTCAATGGATTGTGTTAAGATTTAGATACAAAAATTGCACTGTTGGTCTCCTTAGTGCTATTTCTTATATGATATATGTAGTGTTGAAATTCCTTCTGGATTTGGAATGTATTTCATGTGGAGTAAGAAAGAGTAAGTATAAAGATCATTTCCACACTTCATCTTTATATGCATTGTAGCTTCGATAGAAATAACCCTTTGACAAAGTCCTATCTTCCTATTCTTTTGTGCCTAGTTCTTGGTGAACTATTGAGCAAGTAAACACAATGAATGATTTTGGTATCTGAATGATGGTACTGAGATACAAGATCTTCTGCAGCCTGAGTGACAGCATCTTTGATACCACTCCAATAGCAGACAGGATAACAAGAGAAGAACTGTATCTTCTTAATTTTACATGGCTTTAATTTCTTGTGGTAGGCCTCTATCTTTTAAGAACTGTTCATTCCATAGGCTATGGAAGCTGTGAATATTTGTTATGGCAACATATTTCTTTTGAAAAGATTTCTTAAATTTCTTTAGGTCAATGCTATATCAGAGCAATTGTTAGGCAAGTGCTATCACTGATAATTTTCTGTTTCCAGAGCAGTTTATTTGTTGAATTCTCAAGGCTATTTTTAGGTTTATATTTATAGTATAGGGATTTATTGCCTCTTGCTTTATGAAGACTTAGTAATCTCTGGTGTCTAATTCTGGCCACCTAAGCATGTCTTATCAGGTGCTGGGTCAGTGCTAAATCTTTAAAACTTGAAGGGCTACTATCTACTTGATCAGTAAATTTTAAAATAATGATAACTATTTATTGCCTCTAATATTACAATGATGACTCATATTTCATAGCACTTAAGGGGTCACTGCCTTTTCTCATAATGCCCCTGAGAGGTAAACAGGGAATGAATTATTTTCCCCATTTAACAGTTAAGTAAAATGAGGCTCAGAAAAGTTTAATTGGTTTGTGACCACACAGCTAGTATCAGAGCTAAGATTCCAACTCAATCTCCTATCTACCACATCCATTATTCTTTACAATAATAATAATGGTAATTATAATAATGATGGTGATAGTAGTAGTATCAGTAAGCATTTCTATATTGCTTTATGTTTTACCAAGAACTTTGTATAGTTTCTGTCATTTGAAGCTGAAAACAACCTTGGGAGATAGGATCTATTATTATCTCCATTTTTTATGTGAGAAAATTGAGACTGAGAGATATTAAATGATTTCCCTAGTGTTATATAGCTAATTTCTGAGGTTTAATTTGAATTCAAATCTTCCAAACTTTAATCCAGTATACTATCCAGTTTATGAAAAGTCTATACTTTACCAATTTAATTTGAAGTTTACAACAGTGGCTATAAAATTATAAATTCTGTCACTTCAAATTCATAGCACAAAGATCACATTCATCCTTTTCTTTAAAAAAAGTAAACATTAACTGTGGAGCAATTTTTGAAATTTTATAATAAATTGATTTGATGTTAAAGCTATTTTTCTGCTCTTTGAGAGTGTCTCATATCTTGGGTTATGCTCACTTTAGGACACTACAAAGACACTAGTTTTGTCTAATGATTTATTGAAAGTAAATTTTCAGTGGGGAGACTACTCTAATGTAACATAGACTCCTTGCTTTGCACATAAAGCTAGAAACCATGTTAGTTCTATCTGCATAACTAGTTAATTTGATGTCTACTCTGAAGTCTTTTTTTGTACACTTGTCTATCCTAGTCATATGACACTTATAACATATTCTCAGGATCTGTTTTTTAGAGCATGCTTGTGAAACCAGCCAAAACAAGATTCTATGTAGATGGAGCCTAAAACAAAAAAAAATATTTCATGATAGGTAGATTGTTGCCCTTTCTGACCCATAATATTAAGTAGAGTCACTGCTCTAAGGAATCCTAGTGGTAAGGGGAAATGACAAAGGTTCAGGGATATTGCTTCTCTTCTAAATCATCAAAAGAAGACTGACTTAGCTTTATTCTGCCCCAAAATGTGTGAGGCAACAACTAGAACAATTTGGGTTTGAATCAAAAAGACCATAATAGTACCTATGGCATTGCTAATATTAATTCTAGCTTGAAAATTTCTTGACTAAAAGCTGATTGAAGATTTTAATATATTTCCTACTAAGAGTACTACTCAAATGGGATTATACTGTAAAATAGAAGACTAAATGGAACCTTGAATATTATGTCATTTAAACCCTCATTTTACAAATAAGGAACCAAAAAGACCAGGGAGAAAAATGATCTATTTAGGGTCCCACATGTAGTAAGTAGCAGAATCAATGTGAACACATGTCCATGGGATGAAAGAAGATGTTTGAGTCTTTTATGTAGATTTTTTTTTCCTGACAAATTTTTTTTTGCACTGGAAATTATGAATACTCAGGCTGGTGTCATCACTGTAGTAGAGAAAGAGAATGGGACCTTACTCCTCCAAAGAAGATCAATGATCTGCTTAGAACATAATCTTCCATGAGTGCATACAGAATGGAATATCTTTTGACTTGACCACATTCACATTTTAATGAAAATAAGAACTTAAATATAACACTCCCTTAATTCAATATTAGCCTGCAATACTAAACTGTATTTTATGGTAGAAAGTCATATATAAACTTATGCAAACCTTAGATGATCAAGTTTCATTCTGGTACAAATTTAAATGGATTAAGGATTGCTTTTAGCTATGAAACAAAACAACTTTTATGAATAAAAATTAAGTTTGGACTCTCTGTGTAAAGCTTAGAGATATATGCATACATCAGTTCAGCAACTGAATATTTCTATTCTTATGTTTATGAAGCAAAAAATACTAATTCCTTAGTTAATTTGATGCCAGGAGGTAGAAAGCTTGTTTTCAACTTCTATCACTTCATCTACTGCTGGAGAGTAATCAATTGACTATGGCAAGGAGAGAATACAGATGATGCTCACTATGCCTCCAATGAGGCAAACATTTTTGTTTCAATTCCATTTTCCATGCTGATTAAATGAAGGCTCTAGCCAGCAAAGGTTTTTTCATCAGGATTGCTCAGATTTATTAAAGGATCCACCATAATTAGTTCATTAGATGTCACTGAGGCCTCTATGTCAGTTGCTTACCATAGTAGAGTAAATCCAATCTAATTTGGATTTTCATTAGATTAAAATTGAAAGGCTCACAAATCATCATCTTTTGATTTGGCCTTTGATGATCCTCCAGTTTTGTCCTTCTGAAATTGGGGAACCATTAAGTCCAGTCAGCCAATAAGTAACAAACTTTGAATTCAAAATATGGGGATACTCAGTTCTCTAGGGGAGGGGCCTGGAAGGAGAGCCACCAAATATAATTAATAAGAAGAAAGAGCAACAGAGATTTGATAACTTGTAAAAATTACTTGCCATAATATGTGCCAACTTCCTATAGCAAAACAAATATTCCAAGGGAGGAAGATTTAGAATATTCCTTAAAAAGCATTCCTAGTTGCCTGGGTCAGTCATAACTGAAAGCTTCAGCAAATAGCTCCCAATTTAGCTCTGACATTGCTTTCTGCAGACAACCCTGTTTGGGGTGTGTGTTTGTGTGTGTGTGGGGGGGGATCTTCACATTCTCTGAATGTTTAAAATAAACACATATAATAAAAGAGTGCAATTGCTGGGCAGAATTTTGGCTGTGGAACAAAAATTTTATCAACATGGGATCTGCATATGACAGCCAGAACTCTCTGAGTTTGTCACTGCACGGAAGATTTATTTATTTTCTCTGTGGGTGTCTCGGAATGCAATAGACCCTCACTGGCAGGGGAGTCAGAGGAAGGTACATTTCCTCCCCTTCCCTATCTTTATTGCTTGGTTCCAAAGTGTTTCAATTAACTGAGTTCTTTCAAACTGCAGTAGGGATATCAGAAGTGCCATCTTTTAAAACACAAGTTAAAATGTCCAATTATATTATATTGCTCATACAAAATGGACTTTAATGACAATATAGATAGAGCAAAATATTTTCTGAATTTTTTGCACCTCCTCCACATACCAAATACAGAGTTGAATCAATAAAAGTAAATCATTATTAAAGATGAAATGATTCCTCTCCCACAAGTTCTTTGTATATTTCATTTAGATTTCATGTGTCCCCTACTCAATAGTGTCTTCTACCTCAAATTGATTTAAGGCAAAAGCTCTTAACTGGTAGACCATAGATTGCTGTGGGATCCATGAAGAGATTTCAATGGGGAGTGGGTTCTGTGAACTTGGAAAGGGAAAAAAAATCTTTATTTTTACTAACCTCTGGTTGAAAATGAGCATTTCTTTGAATAATTTTAAGAATTCCTATTTTAAGAAAGGAATCACAGACTTTATCAGATTTCCAAAAAGATTTGTGACAAGCAAAAATGGTTCAGAACCCAGTGTAAATACCTGAGAAAATACCTGTAAAAAACCCTGAGAAAACTTGTGTGAAGTGATATAGAATGAAATGAGCAGAACCAGGACAATTTATGCAATGACCACTATCATGTAAAGAAAAACAACTTTGAAGACTTTGGACTATGATCAAAGGAGTGAAAAAATATGTATTTAAAAAGAGTTCTTCAGAAGTATGTCTCCCCCATTGTGGCAAAGAGGTGATTGAACAAAGTCACAGAGTGATAGATTCAAATACATGCATGCAGTGATTTGTTTAGCTTGACTATATGTATATTTGTTATGAGGCAAGGCTTCTATAAAGGGCAGCTAATGTGGAATAGTGAATTGTAATATCAATGCAAAAAATTTTGAATTACCCAAGAAAATATTAAAAATACAGAGAAGAAAATAAAAATAAGTTCAGAAGAGGAAAGAAAAACAGGGCAAACTCTTTATCCTGTGTTAAATTTAATATTTGCTTAAAAATTATACAGAACAGTTTCATATACCCTCATCTTATATGTTATTCCTAGCCTATTGAAATGTGTGTATCATTATTATTATTAAATTAATCTGTAGGTGGAGGGAGACAACTAACCTGGGACTTTGCAAAAAACTTTTTAATAGAAAATAGGACTTGGGTTGACCCTAGAAGGGATCCAAGGATTCCAAGAGGTAGAGATAAAAAGAAAAAAATGTTCTGGCCTTGGGAAGGGGCTGGGAAAAGATGCTCTTACTTGCAGCAATATTGTAGAATGGTCTATTGTGATAGACTTGGCTACTTTCAGCAGTTACAATAATCCAGGACAATTATGAAGGACTTATGACAAAGAATGCTCCATCTCTAGAGAAATAACTGTTGGAGTCAGAATACAGATGAAAGCATATGATTTTTTACTTATTTATTTGTTTTTTAATTTGTGTTTTGGTTTTATATAATTATTTACTTACAAAGATTAAAAATATGGAAATATATTTTGCATGATAATAAATGTATAGATGAGATCAAATTGCTTGCCAGTTCTGTTGAGGGCAGGGAAGGGAGAGAGGGAGACTTATGTGGAAATTTGTCATTTCATGTAATTGGTAAAAAATAAACACATAAATGTTTGTTGATTGAATGAATAGACAGAGGCAATTAGTCATTCAAAGAAAAAAGAGATACTCTTACTTGAATGTAACAGTCTATGAAGACAGACACAAAAACTTCTTTTCCTATACTCTCTGCTCCAGATGTTGTGTTTCCTATATGTGACATTGCCTCTCGCTTCTGCATCTTTGTCCAGGCAATCTTCCAGACTAGAATCTTCTTCATCTATACTTCTTCAAACCCTTAACTCCATTATAGTCTCAGTTCAAGTACTATCTCTTACTAGAAACCTTTCTCAATATCATCAGTTGTTATGGTATCCCTCAGCCCACAGATTAGTTTGTTTTGACTCTGTATGTATCCTGTATTTACTTAGCTCTTTACTATGTTATGATGTTTGCCCCAAGTAGAAAGTAAGCTCATTTTAGGCCATAGATAGTCTCATTTATAGCTTCATTTGTTCAGGATCTAGCAAATTTTAAGTTTTTTAAAAATTAATTTCTCCTTTTTTCTACAAAAGAGGAAAAGGAACAATAAAATATCAGAGTTAGAGACCCCCTGCTGTGCACATTGGCAGTTGGTAGCAGTTAGAAGGGTGTGGATGAGGGGACTAATTTAGTTGGAGAGAGTTGTAAAAGGCCTTTGGTCTTTGGCTCTTCTGAGGGAAGGTTGTGTTTCTAGCATTCTCTCTGGTTGGAGACAGAGAATGGAATTAAGGCCTTAATAGCCTTATTGATTATTAATAACTTGGGTAGATAAGGTAGATAGATAGTGCTTATCTTATTAGATAGCCAGAGTAGGATAATAGGCAAAGGCTTTGGCTTAGCAGATGATACTGCCCACTGAGGCAGATAGATTTAGGTTTTGTTTTTTTTTAATAGAAATTTAGTTAGGATTGGGATCTGGGGTATAGTTACAAGCTTTTGTAAGATTACTTTAACTTTCTTCCTTCCTATTTCCTATCCATATTTCCTAATAATAAACTAAGTGTTTTCATTTAATAAATTGAACACTGGTGTTTGTTCAAAATTCTACCCAACAAAATTTAACCCTTCACAGCCTGGCGAGCCAGGTAAGACTTTGATTAATCTATTGATTTTCTGTTCTTTCCAATATTAGGAAAAAGATAGGAATGTAACCATGGTGGTTGATATCATGGTATGGATATTGAAGGAGGTAGTGCCTTTTTACCTCAAATGACTCCCAATGCCTGGGACTTTTATTGAGATTTTACATCTCACAATTTTGGATTGCTTCCAGTTAATACTGCTTATGGGAGTATGTGTTCTGTCAGGATTGTTTCTAAGATACCAATTGTATCAAGTATTTAGTTTAATCCTTACTAAGAAGAGGAAAGAACTGAAAGAGAAATTAATGGGAACTAAAATTTTATATCTTAAGCACTTCATCTCGCAATTGACAAAAACTATTGCTCACCAAACTGAAACTATCTCCAAAGTTGAAGACAGTATGTCTCAAACAACTATAACAATAATGCAGCAAAATGAAACTATCTCGAAAATTGTTCAAATTGAAGATAGCCTCTCTCAAATGACTAAAATTATAATGTGTGAAAATACATCTCCAAACAACTATCTCCAAACAGAATGAAATTTTCCCTCAGTTTACTAAACTTGCCTCTTTATTATTTCTAATTTTCCCACCAAGGTCCCTGAAATTAAAAGCCAAAAGAAAGAAGATACTAACCCTAGCCTATTCACTTTAAGAGATGAACCAACTCCAACCCTAAGAAGAATGAGTTAGCAACTATTAGGCACCACAAACCATTTACCATTCAGGATATAGAGGGATTTAATCACACAATTCCTTCTTTTCAGAAGGAGCCTATAGCTATGATTAAAAAAAAAAAAAAACTAGAGAAGACATGTAGGCAATTTGATCCAACCTGGATTGATTTTGAATATCTTAAAGATTACTTACTAACTAAAAGGGAAATGGATTAATTATCAAGCTTACCAATGGGGGGGGGGAAGTGCAGTTCACTGGCCTGAAAATGACCTTCATTGGGACTTTAATGATGAATCAAACTAGCTAAGATTGTGCCAAGATAGGGAGGCAGTTCTTAATTCAATGAGAGCTTGTTCAGATAGACCTGGAAGCTGGAAAAATTTTTTGAAAGTTTAAGCAAGAAATGGGAGAAAATCCTTCACAGTTCATGGACAAACTTATAGAACTTGGAGGAAGATACATAGACATTGACTTAACAAGAGAAAGGGATATTAGACAATTGAGAAGTCAGTTTGTAAAGAATTGTTGCAAAGTAGTCAAGGATTATTTTAAAACCAATTGCCCTAACTGGATGAATATGGACCTTGGCGAATTAAGGAGAGTGGCAATTTATGTTCATAATGGGCATGAAAAGAAAGATGGTGATGATAGTGATTTATTGGATGCATTAAGAAAGGAAAAATTGAAAGTCTTGAAAAAGGTGATACTATTTTTTGGTTAGCTCTTTGCTCCTGTGCGAGAATATACAACACAAAGAGAATATACAAACCAGAGGCAAATGTGTTACTTCTGAGGAAGAAGTGGACACCTGATGCTGAATTGGAGATGCTGGAATCAAATATTCAGCAATTTTAGAAATAATGGTGGGAACTTTAGGAATAACTTTTCTAGAACCAATAACTATTCTTGAAATTATGATAACAACAGAAATAATTTCAATTTTGGAATTATTGGAATGATAGAAACAGTAACCAAACTGAGGCAAATGACTTGTTACAATATACATACATATATGTGTATATATACATATACATATATACATACATATATGTATATATATATACATATATATATATATATATATAGTACTGCAATGGTGTACATTCACATAGTAGTCAAAATGTAAATCCTCCTCAATGAGAGGAATCTCAGAGGAGTGCAAATGGCCCTTTACCAAGGATTGCCAGGGGAGAAAGGACTCTGCAATCAAATAGTGAAACATTTGATTTTCTAAACCCAGATATAATTTCACTAGTTATCCCAATATATGCTTCCCTAGATTGCCATGAACCACATTGTAACATAGTTCTTTGCTCAAAATGATGTCAAAAATGTTAATGTTATTAATGTTTTCTTTAACACTAATTTCCAGAGTTTTATTTTATGGTCTAGGAACTATAGGTGAAATGTAAAGACTTACAGGTGATACAGTTTATATAAAAAACTTTCAGCAAACAGAAGCAACTCAACCCAACTAGGAAGGTCCATTCCAGATACCTACCATTGAAAATGATTAGCTGCTTACATCAAGGACAAGACTACAGATACAACTGGACACTGTTTTTAAGGACATTTAAATTCAAGAAGATTACAAATGGACAATTGGACAATTAGACAATATTTACAAGAACACTGGATTACTACAAGGATCACTACAAATGGGAATTATTTTAAGGATATTGAACTTTGTGTTTAAATAAAGGTTTCTCCTTACACAAAGGTCACAAATGGAATGGAATGTGTAAGTGTGTAATTTGTTATGCTATATTATCATGTTATTTGTTATATATTATGTTATATGATTTATTTGTTCTATGTAGAAATAATTATAATAATAGTGGTTTTATCAGATTAAAAGTTATAGATATAATATACTTTTATAGAAAAAAAGTTAAAATTAACTAAATGATAAGTAAATGGTAAAATGTTGTAACTTTTGAACAAGATCCATCTCAGAGGGGTATATATTAGATGTATATCTATTAGATGTATTTAAATTGCATATATAAGGTAAATATTAGATGTATATAATGTATGTTTAAGATTATTGTTTATTTTTAGAGGTATATAATGTGTATAGAAGGTTCTTGCTTTTATTTTTATATTTTATATTTCATTAAAAACTCTCTTTACATATGCCCCCTGAGATCTGTTGAGAGACCTGTCTCTCCAATGGATCTTTCAAATAAAACTATCCTATACTCTATATTATAAACAAGGAGAAGTAAAGAAAGTAAAAAGCAAAACAATTATAAAATAAATAAGAACCTTCTATATACATTATATACCTCTAAAATAAACAAGAAGCTATATATACATTATATGCATCTGATATTTACCTTACATACACAATTGATATATATAATATATATATATGTATATATATATATATATATACACACATCTAATACAAAGTATTTGATGTAATTGTCTGCTTAATTGAACTGAATTAAGCCTTTAAAACAGGCTAGTAGATAGTGGTTGTAAATCCCTCATGATAGTTATCCCATTCTTGGTTATTCCTATTACTCATTCAAACAAAATCTAACCTTCCTCAAGTTTCACTAAGTGTGTTAGGGGTTATTCAGAACTGATACTTGCAATCACATGAACACATATACATTAATTACTTGGCACAGTGGAAAGAATGCTAAGCCTAGAGTCAGGAAGACCTGAGTTCTAATTTAGCCTCAGAAACTGGCTATGTTTCTGAGCAAGTCAGTTAACTTCTATATACCCTTGTTTCCTTAACTGCAAAATGAGGATAATAAGTGTCTATTCTCAGGGTCATTGTGAGGATCAAGTGACACAATAATTATTAAGTGCTTTGCACAATGTCTGGCACATACAGGGTGTTTAATATATATTTATTTCATTCATTATTTTTTACTGTGTTTAACAAAGGCTTGCAATTACAAGCTTTAAATTGAATAGCTTTAAGTTCCTTTCTTTAGATACCTTGTGGATGCCTATCATACTAAATCACAATGGTTCTTAAACATTCGCCATCTTGCTATCAGAAACAGTAGAAACAATAAGACCAATAGCTACTAGGTCAAGGGAAATTCCCTCTTTTTTAGGATCTTGTTCTTTAATTTCTCTTTCTGATTCTCATTCCCCTGTGTCCTCAAAACACCACTATATCACTTGAAACCAAAAATCTTACATGTATGCTACTTTAAAAAAAGCAAGCAAGGAAGCATATCTTAGCAACTCTGGTAACTTGTCAGAAAATATTGTTTCAAATCAATAGCTCTCCAACTCACTTAACCTTTGATTCAGGGCAAGAAAGTCTAGAGACTCTCAGTTTCCCAATCTGTAAAATGAAACTAAAAATAACCTCTTAGCTTTCTTTCCTCAAAGGACTGCCATTAGACTCACAGCATATAATTTAAGGGAAGTACTTCGTAAATTATAAAGCACTACATAAATTCTAGTTATATTTATATGTTAATATATTATGTGCTCGCCCCCATCAATTATGAATAAATGTTTCTTTAGCATGAAAATGTCCCCATAAATACCTATCCAAGATGTCAATAATTTAATAGATTTATTTTAAGGATTTGACTGAAACTTAGAGAATGTAAATGACTCGACTATGATCACATAGCTAAGGACCGGGGCTTGATCAAAACCATGTTTTTTGCCCAACATTAGAATTTATTTTGCCATGTTACCTTTATATTGACGTCCTATGCTAATAATAATTGAGATGAACTTTCAAGTTAAAGAGAAAAGAATAGACACCTTAGTATATTGGATTAAATAGATATCAATTAGACACAAAGTTCTATGGCTCAGTAGTGGATTTTGTTAGCCAAAGAAATCTTGGCTGATGTTTTATTTGGACATTTTCCAGAATACTAGCTAGTAACTATATGAGTTGCTCACCTTTAAAAACCTAAAATCACTGGCTCTAGAGATATGAGAAGTGCAATTCAATCCTAGTTCTTCCATTAACTAGTGGCATGATATTGCTCACTCCATTTGCTTTCTTTAGACTTGTTTTCCCTCTAGATAATAATGGAGTTCATTTAACTAGATCAGATGTGTTAAATATACTTTGCAGGGACACCACTTTCAAGTGCAGCTGAAACTAGATTTAAATGTAATTTGGAAATAAATAAAATAGAATAAAACATAGATAATGCTGAATGTAGTAATCTAGAAAGGATTCTTTTGTATAGTTAGTGGCCACATTTCTACTTGAGTTTGACACCACTGAACTAAATGACATGTTATGGTTCTACAAGATCTAAAATTTTATGATTCCATAGAATCATGATGATATTACATACAGACCTGTCAGTACATTTCAAAACAGTGAAATAGCCTTTCCTTCTGAATAATGGCAAATGCCTAGAAACTTTTTAAAGCCTGTTTAATTAATCAATTCAAAATGCTGTTTTAGGAGAAGCATGTTTCAAAACTGCTCCCAAGACATTATATGGTT
The DNA here is from genome assembly GCF_027887165.1 of Monodelphis domestica. NCBI lineage: Eukaryota > Metazoa > Chordata > Mammalia > Didelphimorphia > Didelphidae > Monodelphis > Monodelphis domestica. The sequence goes on along the minus strand of NC_077233.1, from coordinate 123,390,393 downwards.
TATGGATTGTGGCAGAGAAATTGTGTGTGTGTGTGTGTGTGTGTGTGTGTGTGTGTGTGTGTAAAGAATAATGTATCACAAATGTATACTATAAAACAGAGGCAGTTCTTAATGTGAAGAGTTCAGGATCTGTTCCCAAGAGTATTGTTAGACTCATTGCTAAAATCTTCCTGTTGTGTTAGGACCCAGTATAATCAGAGCCATCAGTTAGCTAGAGCCAGAGCTTCTTCTCTTTTAGACTGCTAGCTCCTTGAAACCAGGGAAGGAAATTTGTTGTTCTTTGTATCTTTGCTCTACTTTGATAGTGCCTGGTTGACAGTAAACATTTAATTAATGCCTGTTACTTAACTAATTGACTTTTTTTTAACCCTTACCTTCCTTATTGGAATCAATACTGTGTATTGGCTCTAAGGCAGAAGAGTGGGAAGGGCTAGGCAATGGGGGTTAAGTGACTTGCCCAGGGTCACACAGCTGGGAAGTATCTGCGGTCAAATTTGAACCCAGAACCTCCCATCTCTAGGCCTGGCTTTCAATCCACTGAGCTACCCAGCTGCCCCCTTAACTAAATGACTTTTGAAGTTACACAAGAAGTATTATGATTTTACAGTAGCAAATATTTCTGTAACTTTTTATCTCAGAGATTTGTCCAAAGTTCAAAAATAGTCACATCACTAAGGTCAGAGGCAAGATTTATTCAAGAGTACAAACACTTTAGTTTATCTACTACATTGCTTCCTTATGCATTTATTAAGGGATATTAAATAATATGTACAGTTATTTCATTACTTCTGGCTTTATTTATCACCACTCTCTATTCCTCAGGCTTCTTGCTTGCTTGCTATTTTTCCATTGTTGGAGAAAGCTTTGTGCTGAATTCTATTCCCCTTGCTGGTGGCATCTCTAGCATAGACCATCATTTCAGAAGGGGTCCCAGACATCACTCCTGGCCTCATTCACTTTTCAAACTTCTCTATCTTCTCATTAGTCACTATTTTCTTGCCAACCTTGCCAGACCTTCCAAATCTCCTTTATATGGTATCTTTTCCTCTAATAATGTAAGTTCTTTAAGAATAAGACTGTTTACTTGCTGTTTGTACCCAACACCTGTTGCTGGAAGTTGATAGACATCAAGTCATTTTCCATTCTTTCTAATAAATTTAGTTCCTGCCCTCTATGTTTCTCTGCCCTAACCTTTGTCTTTTTTACACTCCTGGCCTCCCTTTACCTCATCTTCCTCAAACTACTCATCTTTTTCTCCAGTTTCCTTCAATCATATTATGAGGCTAGTTCAACTACTTTTTTTGATCACTGAGTATTAAAGCTGATTGTATTTCATGATCTCAGATGCCAATAATCATTATAGAGCTTCCTTCTCAGTATGAGGCTTCTGTGCAATGTGAGCCTCTGTCCTTTTGTTTTCTAGAGACCGAGACAAAACTTCTCCTGAATTTTTTACAGGCCTAGTGTCTAACCTTGCATCAATATCACCAAATATGAAAGCTGCTTTAATTTGGCAGTGCTTCTTGCATCTTCATATAATTTTTCCATGATTTTTGTTTTCCTTACTGGTGCATGAGTTGCATTATCCTCATGATGGTACTTCTGCATATGTCATCATGAACACTACAAAACCAGATACCAGGGCTCCCATGAAATAATGCTCATTGCCTTTGCATGCACAATAAAACCAACATCATAAACTAATTAACCTCTTCAAGGTGAACTCATGAGTGAGCTTTATGTTGAGCTCTAATTTCCCTATACCTTTTGTGTTCATTTTTAGTGAGAATATAAATACCAACAATAATGAAGTGATTTAGTGTCCCTAATAGTGGAGATTTTTGAATATGACTCTAACTCTTAGAGGACAAAGAGTTGATTTTTATGATTGATCTAAACCAGACATAGTAAACATGCAACCTTTCACACTCCTTTGCTATTCTGAGTTAGACACCATTAGTCTACACATTGTAATTCTTAGCATCTTTTGATCTTTTTTCAGCCACCCTATTGCTGCCCACTTCAGAAGCAGAAAATCTCCAGGTAGGACGGGGATTATCCTGTATTATTCTTTTTTTGTGGGTTGCCATGGATTTTTATCTAATGCCCCACCTACTGGTAATGAATCTCTACTGACTTAGCTAGTGTGGTATAGAGAGAGCAGACATACTCCATTACTAAGATCAGTGTAGAAGACTGATGATTATAAATGGTATACATAATACTTTAATATCTGTGTATTACTTTATTTTCTCTCTCTTACCACATGAATTTTCACCAGAACATGAGGTAATGTTATTCCCATTTTATAAATAAGGAAATTGAGCTTGGAAAGTTAAGTGACTTGTCTTTGGAGATATAACTGATACACAACTAATGCTGGAAATGGGATCTTGTCTGAGTTTTCTTGAAAAATAATATGGTCTTGCTATTTTACTTTTGTTTTGTATATTTAATACTTTATATCTCCATCATGTTATTCATTTGAATACATGTATATTTATGCACACATAATGTACTACAAAATGTGCTCTATCTTTCTCTATTAGATAAAAAGCATGAGACATCATCATTCTTATTCAAATGGTGATGGCATACTACTAAACATTTTAACCCACAACATATCTTGTAAAAACATTGATACTTGGAATCACTGAATTATCTTTCTTACTCATATTATCTTCAGTATTGTTATTCCTAAATAGAATACAATGATGCATCTGTTGGTTTCAAAATATTTTTTAATAAAAGAATTCTACCTCTTCTCTTCCTATACAGTAAAGGAATAGATGCTAAAATAATGATGCCATAAAGATTATGTACATATAAAAGAAACTTTTCCAGTTTAAAGATAATCTATAGTGTGAGATAATGTACTATTGAAGGGAGCAAACATATTAGTCTTCTTGTAAAGCTAAATTCTTGAAGTATACTGAAATTCAATATATTTTACTTTTTTTCCTAACCTATTTCAATATGTTTAAAATTTTGTAACTGAAAAATTATATCTCTTATGAAGGTTGTTGCAGTATAAAATATACTGATTTAGAATTAGGAAGATTGGATTCCTGTCCTACCTACTTGTTACACGTTAACTTTTCTAGACCTAATGCCACTCATTTGTAAAATTAAGAGATGGGTAAAGATAATATTTAAGATTCCTTCTAACTATAACTACCATGGTCCTATTAAGCCTAGTTTAGTACCATGCACTTGGCAGATATTTTATATGGAATTATTGGACTGGATTGAATAAAATAAGGAAGACAATAACCAAAAAGTGTAGAGAGACACCCCCCCCTTTCTTAGTTACTTAATAGAAAGACTGGAAACATAGATAAATGACCTGCATTAATTCAGACTGTCTATATAGATAGGAAGGAAACAAACATTTCTTAAGTGCCCACTATGTGCCAAACACTTTTCAAAAATTATCTCACTTGATGCCTACTCAAGAGATACTTCCTATTATTTTGCTTACTTTTTTACTTGAAGAAGCTTGACATGGGACAGCTGGGTGGCTCAATGGATTGAAAGCCAGGCTTAGAGACAGGAGGTCCTAAGTTAAAATCAATCAAATATGGCCTCAGACTATCAATACTGTGTACTGGTTCCAAGGCGGAACACTAAGGGCTAGGCAAAGGGAGTTAAGTGACTTGCTGAGGGTCACACAGCTAGGAAGTGTCTCAGGACAGATTTGAACCTGGGACCCTCTGTCTCTAGGCCTAGTTCTCAATCTACTGAGCCACCAAGCTGCCTCCAGGTAAGAGTTTAAAAAAAAAAAAAGAAAGAAACTCGAAGTAGACAGTTTATCTGATTTACCTAGGGTTACTGAGTAGTAAATGGCTGAAGCTGGATTTGAACTCTTGTCTTCCTAAATTCAAGCCCCTGGGTTCTGCCTAGCTGTCTCTGTAATAAGAGATTGGAACAGCTTATTAGCTGTGACTTGGGAAAGAGGGACCTGATAGCTCCTCATTAGACAGTAGTGGAAGGCGAGGTAGCGGTCAGCAAAAAGGATCTATTTAAGGAAGTGCTATAGATTCATCAGCATCTGAGATTGCAGAAACTGGGTCCTTGAGTTTGGCTAGAACCACAGGACTGAGGGAAAGCAGTGCTCTGATATTTGACCCTGAACCTTGACTGTATTCCCCAGTTCTCTGGGTTTGGAATCTGATACTCCTCATCCCTTGTTCCTTTTAGCCAATCTTTTGGTTATTTCCCTGGTGCTTTCTGTGTATGTTTGGAACCTCAAGGGGCTAATCTTGACATTGTGTCCCTAGAGGAAAGTAATCTTTAGGGAAACACTTGTCTAGAGTATATGTGAGTTTCAGGAATAGTCTGAACATTTTTTTTTTCTTGCAGCATTGCTTAAAGTCAGGGGAGCTCCTGACACTAAAACACTTGCTTATTATTTGAAGTGTTTTGCATAAATAGCTGGTCCTTTTCAGCATTCATCCTCTCTTGGTTTACTTTAACAGTTCCTCTCAGTGATATCTGAAAAACCTATGTTTTTTTTTCCATTTCACAGAAGGAAGCATTCTAATAGTGATCATCACAGTGGCAGTCCCACTGGGAAATTAAAGCTAGGGGCTTATGAAGCAGTGAATCAGAGATGTAGCTTTTTTCTGATTCTGGTGGTGAAGACCACCTGTGGTTTCCCTGAAATAAGTGCAGGCTTTTTGACAGTTGCTCTTTAAATGCAGGATTGGAAGATCCAAAACAGCTTGAATGGGGCCCTGGAGAGCAGCAATATAGGTGTCTAAGGCCACCAAAGGCCATCCTGACATTAAGAGCCTTACTTCCAGTAAGCCTTGTAGAGCAATCGACCCCCATGCTTGTTTAGGGGCTAAGAGGGCATTTGATAGAAGGGGTTGGAGTGGGTCAATAGAGGAACTGTTAAGAACACTGTGGGTAATTTGGTAGCCTCTATGGACTCAACTGCTATAATGAATCTTGGTTTTCCTTCCTTCTTTATTTCACAACCCAATGAACTTTGTAATCTTTCTGCAGCTACGTTAAGCAAGGAGTTGCCAACTGCAGGTTCAAATATATATTTATTCCTTTAGGCAATGAAATCAGTGCTCAGAAAAAAAAAATATATATATATATATACATCCAGTTAGGCCAGTGGTTCCCTAGGACAGGTAGGTTCCTAAGTTTGATGTAGTTTATTCTTCTACCCTGTAACATTCAACGCACATAGAGAAAGAAAAAAAAATAAATTGTGACTCCTCTTCAGATTACTGAAACTATGTATCTGGCCAGAAGAGAGAGATACATTATTAAAGTAGTTGCAACAATCTACATTTTTATACATCTTCATTCATTTAACAAATATTTTTATTAGAAGAAATAGATGATATCTTATATTCCTATAGAGCTTGATTTGTTTGTGTATGACATAATTTCATTCCTATGGTTAGCCAGTGAATTAGATATTATTATCCCCATTTTATAAGAGAGAAAACTGAGATGTCTAAAAGTCTAAAATGACTTGAAGGCGGTTGAACCAGATCTAGAACTTAGAAATTCACTTGGTTTAGATTTCTTTCACCTACACCACATTGCCTCCAGATATCCCCCTCACCCCCATACATAATTTATTCATGACAACTACATTATGCTGAATAGATGCTGAACTAAAGACTACCTTCTATTATATTTTTCTGAGTCAGAATTGTGCATTAAGAGTCCTTTAAATGAAAATCATTGATGCAAATCATTTATGGAAATTTGGGTGTTAATCACAGTAATTTTTTTTAAAAGTGTGAATGTTTCATAATGGCATAATTAATAATCACAAGAGATCATTACAACATGGGTCTCAGAATGCTGGTCTGTCATCAATAACAGAGTTTAGTATACCCGTCACAGAGAAGCATTTTGTTTGAGTGAAAACTTAACTGCCTGAAGGCAGTTAATTTTTAATGAGTAATGAGCCATCCCCAGAGGACCACTTTTCTCATTAGGTCCCTGGAATCATGACACTGTGAAGGCTTCTTGGGACACCATTTGGGGGTGGTTAGTGATTTTCATGTATATTTTTCCATTGAATGACTTGCTTGATATATGTGAAAAAAACAGTATTAGGAATTTATTTAATCATATCTGAAAACTTTCCCTAAAATTGTAAAGCTTGTGAAATTCATCACTATAGGGTGATAGTGGAAGTTCATCTAGGCATTTTGTCAGGAACAATTTGGTGAGATCTTGAACGGAGTGAATGCTATATTAACATTAACAGTTATAGTAACTGACTTTTGAGATTTTTTGTTATTTCATTTCTGGAGAGGTAACCCTGATGGTGATAGTCTTTTTCCCATTTTAAGATAAATCCATCTATTCAAAAAGGTTCCGGTGACTGGACATGGTGGCTTATGACAACAGTAGCCTCTTTTACAGAGGCCATTTGAGAATTCTTAGCCACATAAGGCTAAAGCAAAATGGGTATCCTCAAAAGGTCAGACACCAATATGGAGACCACAAGGGAACAGAGTGTTACCAGACTATCTAAGGAGTCTCCCTCTCTCTCTCTCTATCTCTAATTCCTTTCTTCCTCCTGTTTGTAATTCTATTGCATTGTTTTGTTTAAGATATAACTTTGTGATTTTTAAGTTCATATATTACTGGATTCAATATTATTCTGCTTGAACTGAAGGTTGATTGAATTTATTTTGAATGTACTGAGTTTTAAAATTCTGTTGTTTTTCCCCTATAACTGTGTTGAACAAATATTGTTGTGAATAAGCCCATATATGAAAAAACAGCTTTTTTCTATTTTGCTGAGGATAGATGGACTTCAGAACTGGTTATAATTGTATTAACAACCTTTGGAAATTTTAATGTGCTAAATACCTCAAATGATTTGATTTTAAGGGTTTTTTAAATATGATTTTTGGAATTTTTTTTAACAATCTGGTTATTTTTGCCTGCCCCTACCACGAGGTAAGGCCCATTAGCTGAAGTGAAATACATTTTATAAACCCCAACCTTCCCACATGTGAATGGAAGTTGGGCAGTTAATCTCAGGGCATTTGTACCCTTAAAAAGCCTCCAAAAGGAGCACCCCTTTATTTATACTCTTCAGCTCACTACCTTACTTGCACCAGAATGATATATAGATTTCTTGATTATGTTCTTAACCGTAGATGAGTTTTACTTTGTTTAAAAAAAAATATATATATATATATATGTTTATTACCAAGGTTGAAAGATTGCTATGTTTGTAAAAATTGTGACAAATGTCCATCAATTCATAGGTTTTAAAAATGTCATACAGCAACTTATGTGAAATATGAAAGTGTGTTTGTTTGCTATTGTAATTAATTGGGCTATTGAGAATTTTGGGGATTTTGATATCTACATATTTGTCCTACTGTATTTTTAAAGATGAAAAAATTGTTAACCTTGTTCAATTCATTTGCCTTCTACTCACAGTGATCATGGCCAGATACAAAGAGGAAATGAATCTCATTTTTTGGTGAGAAAGCCTTGTATTTTATATTTTCTTAACTGACACAGAGTGTCAATGATTGTAAGCTATATTTTTGAATTTTTTAAAGCTCTTTTATTATTATATTTTTCTTGCATGTGCAATATACTTTTTCAGTTTTTTTTTGTATTAATTTTTCTCTCCTTTTTATATTTGAAGCACATGTCACCAGTATTAAGATTTTCTTTAACCTTTTGATTTTTAAGTTTAAGATACATTTGCTAATACGTGCCCTAAAAGGCTTGTGACTATAAAAATGATGCCACTAATTATTTAAATAAATTATGGGACTTTGCTTAATGATTCTGTCTGATTCCAGGACAAGAGATACACACAAGAGCCATTTCATAGGGCCAAAGAAAGGCCAATCTAGGATGGATTGATGCACTTCTAGGCCAATACAAAGGTCTTGAACCTAGTGTGAAGACTTGAGGTTAATATGTTAAACATGTGTTAAGACATAGGCTTTCCTTGTATCCACACTCACCCTGAAGATACTCACAGACAGTATCCCTGAAACCTTGGCTCCTATAATCTGGTCCCCTTTTGTGCCTCTCATAGTGTGGTACCTTTCTGTAGTCCTGGCACTGATTGGGTAAATGCATCATTACTTAGATCATTTTGATTGGGCCCTGATTGAAGGACCTGTTATAGATTTATTTTTCTTCTACTTGGAATTTTTACACATAAGACTTTGATAGTCTATATTTTCATCCAGAAATTTTTCTTTTCTTTTGGATTTTCTGATGTCTTTTTAATATCTCTTGCCAATTGAGTCATATACCGCATACCTCAGCCATGCATCCCTAAGTGATCCTGTTTTTTTTTTTTTGATCACCCTCTTAATGGGGGGAATGTAAAAAAAATCATTATTTAAATTGCAAAGTTTAAATTCCTTTTGAGAAGAATTTTAGGTAAAGAAGATGCTACCTCTCTGAATCCAGAACTGAACTGTTGGAGAAGCCACCATGAAGAAGCCTCCAGCCCACAAGTTGCACAAAATTGAACTTTGGGGGTGTGGTTGATTGAACATTTATTTGTATGTATACTTTTATGCCAAAGGGGACTGCCCCCTAACGGCTTTTTGTCAATGTGTTCAGCAATTATTGGTTTTATTCTTTTTTCTCTTATCCTCACACTATTGTAATCTTTTAAGTTTATTATGTTTTTATGATCCTTTTGGGGAAAAATTAATTTTTCCAAAAATGATCACACAGGGAATGTAAAAATTAGACTCGAATACAGGACTACAATCCCCACGAGCCTTTGCTCCACTTCCCCAGAATGCCTTGTAATCTCACCTGGGCTGAGATCCAGAAGGTATTTATGCTGATTCAAAGGCTTTTGGGGTCTCTCGGCTCTTTTGGACTTCTGTTTTGGAGCAGAGGCGTCTCTTCCATGATGTGAGGTTATTTTGTCTAGGCCTCTAGCCTAGGCACATGTTTCTTACTTGTATATTCTTTAATCTTTAACCTTTAATAAACCTCTAAAAAATATAATACTTCTTGCAGAGAGAAACTAATTTCTACCTGCCTAAGTCTCCCCATATTCCTAAATTTTAATCTTTACAGGAGGGGTAAACAAACCCAGTTCAGAAAAATGGAGCAGGTGCCCATTATTATTACTATTCTTCAATATTGTACTAGAACTACTAGCTAGAGCAAAAACAGAAGAAATTGAAGGAATTAGATTAGACAACAAGAAAATAAAGCTATTGCTCTTTGCAGATGATATGACAGCATATTAGAGAGTCCTAGAGTATCAACCCAAAACTTATGAAATAATGAAGCACTAACAAAGGTACAAGATATAAAATAAACACACATACATTATCAGCATTTCTCTATACTAACACTAGAGTCCAATATCCAAGAGAGGAAGAGAAATCTCATTTAAAATAATTATAGACAATATTAAATATCTAGGAATCTACTTGTCAAGACAAACTCAGGAGTTATATGATCACAACTACAAACACTTTTCACATAAATAAAGTTACCTCTAGACAACTGGAAAAAAAAAACATTAATAGTTCATGGATAGGTTGATCCAATATAATAAAAATAAAAATTCTATATAAGTTAATTTACTTACTTGGTGCCATATCAAACTACTAAAAATATTTCGAAGAGGTTAAAACAAATAATATCAATATTTTTCTGGAAGAACCAAAGGCAAATTATATCAAAGGAATTAATGGGAAAAGAATATGTAGGAAGGTGACTTAGATGTACTGGATCTCAAATTGTATTATAAAAAGTAACCATCAAAGCAATCTGGTACTGACTAAGAAATGGAATAGTGGATCATGGAATAGATTAGGCATTCAACATCTAGTAATAAATGATCATAGTAATGTTGTGTTTGACAAAAACAAAGATCCAAGCTTTTGGAAAAAGAACTCACTATTTAACAAAAACTGCTATGAAAAATGGAAAAGAGTATGGTAGAAACAGGCATAATCTAACATTTTATTCCATATGTCAAGGTAAATTGAAAATAGATAGGTGATTTAGAAATAAAACGTGATATATAAACAAATTATGGGAGCTCAGAATAGTTTATCTGCCAGACCTATTGATAAGGAAAGACATTGTCTAAATAAGACCTAGAGAACATTGTAAGATAAAAAATAGGTAAATTTGACTAAGTCAAATTAAAAAGTTTTATACAAGCAAAACTAATGCAACCAAGATTAAAATGCAAACAAAAAACTGGGGGAAATTTTATAGCAAATGTCTCTGACAAAGGCCACCTTTCTCAAATTTATAGAGAACTGAGACAATTTTAAAAGAATTAAAAGGATTCCCCAATTGGCAAATGGTTATAGCATTTTAACAGGCAATTTTCAGATGAATAAATCAAGATTATATTTAGTTATATGGAAACAAATATTCCAAATCACTAATAATTAGAGAAATGCAAATTAAATAAATTTGAGGGTTGACCTCACATTTATCAGACTGGTCAATATGACAAAGAAAAAAATAAATGTTGCTGAGTATGTGGAAAAATTGGGACACAAATATACTACTGGTGGAGCTGTGAAGTGATCAAATTGTTTTGTAAAGGAATTTGGAACCATGTCCAAATGGCCATAAAGCTGTATGCCCTTTGACTGAGCAATAATACCACTAATAGAGATTAAAGAGAGGGGAAAAGGACCTAGTTGTACAAAAATATCTATAGCAACGCTTTTTCTATAGTGTCAGAGAACAGGAAACTGAAGGGAAGTCCATCAGTTGAGGAATTACTGAACAAATTGTAGTTCATAATTGTGTAACATAATACTAGTGTACCATAAGAAATGATAAACAAAATGGTATCACACCCACAAAAAGCAAAGAAACTTGGAAAGATATATTAAAGGATGCAAAGTTAAGTGAACAGAACTAGAATGTTGTTCACAGTAACAACATGAGTGTACAATGAGCAGCTATGAATAATTATTATCAACAAGGCAAGCATGCATGACAACTCCAAAGGACTGACGACAAAAACCCCCACCCTATGCACTGCCATAGAAGTAACTAATAGAGTCATGAATTTTTCACTAGTGTAAGCAATATATGCTTCTTTCACAACACAATGAACATGGATATACGTATTATATGATAACACATGTACAACCTATGTCATATTACCTGCTTTCTTGGAAAAGGCAGGAGGGTGGAAGGGAGGGACAGAATATGGATTGTAAAATGTCAGTTTGGGATTTGGCCTTTGAGTAGTTGAGAGGCTGGGGGAGACAGAAAGAACCAGTCACACATACACACACACACACACACACACACCCCCCCCCAAATAAATAAAGGGCTAACATGGGGTCCCAGAAAACCACCTTAAAATGACCTTTAATGCTCATAAAATACTTTAGATATATTACAGTTTTTTATTTAAAAGAAAGCCTTAGAAATTAAGCATCATTATTTTATTATCTTACAATCATTACAATTATTTTACAACAACTATATGGCTTAAAGGATAGAGTGCTGGACCTGGAGTCAAGAAGGTCCAAGTTCAAATCCAGCCTCAGTATCTTCTTTGCTGTGTGACCCTGTGCAAATCACTTAACCTCTGATTGCCTGACAAAGGGATCCACTAGATCCACTGGAGAAGGAAATAGCAAACCCTTCCATTATCCTTGCCAAGAAAACACAAATAAAATTTAAAGAAAATTATGTTATTAAAATATTTTTTAAAAAGAACTATAAGTTTTAAGAACTATAAGAATTTCTGAAAAAGGTGGTAAAATTCAGACAACATTTTGATCTAATAAACTATTCTTTTAAAATGGAAAACATTATGGAGAAGTTTGGAGCTATTAAAAGAATATTGCAACTTAAAACAAAATAAAAAGAACCCTGTACTTTGGGTTCATAACGAATCAGACACAACTAAACAAAAACAACAAAGGTAAAGAAAAATTCAGTGACTTACTCAGGATCATAGACTCAGTAAGTGTATGAAACCATAAATCTATGATGACAGCACCTGAGATACTTTTTAGTATTCATTTAAGGCTAGAGTAGAAAAAAAGGCTGAACTTCATCTCAGGTCTTCCTGATTACATGTTGAGCCTTTTATCTAAAATGCCATCTATCAGTCTAAATGAATTTAAAAGGTATCCCTAGTATCGCAGCATCAAGTAAATGCCTCAATATTAAAAACCATTAAATAATGTGTAGCAATAGGAGAGAGAATTTCTTACAGTGACAGATTTGCATTTCAGTTACTTCTGCTCAGTGACAAAAACATGAGATGATATGCAATCTACAATGATTTACAAAGCGGTGCATCATACTCAGTAATGGCTGTAGTGGGGTGAGGATGTCTTGAAATGATTTACAGCCATTTGTCACATTTTGAAACAGTTCCAAAATAGTTTGCTGACATGTACTAAAGAGCTTTCAATGACATCTGAAATGGTTCATTTGTTATGTCAACTGGAAGACATTAAATGATATCTGAAAATCATTTTAAGATTTATTGAAGTGATTGAATATATCCCTTAATGGTAATTTGGCACACTGCATAAGCAATATTATCATTAAGAAAGATAAGAAAATCATTTCATCACATCTTAAAATTATTCCTATCATTCTATGGCTGTAACTCCACCGCTTGAGAAATCTATCACTTTAGGGTGACACTGGAAGTTCAGCTAGACCTCTTGTCAACATCAAATTAGTGAGAGATAACTTAGAGGCATTTAATAGTATATACTTAATTTAATAATGCAGAAAATTCACAGGGCCCTGGAGCTTAGCATAGCTCCCCATAAGCATTTGTAAAGAGCTTGGAAAACTATTAGGAAATATCTAAATTTCAGTTATTAATAGCTACTGTTAATACTTAGTTGGGCAGTGAGGTGGTATAGTGAAAAGAGGGCCAGGCCTAGAGTAGAAAAGACTCTCTTCTTGAGTTCAAATCTAGTCTCTGACATGTTCTATCTAGGAGAACTTGCGAAAGTTACTTAATCTCCTTTGTCTCAATTTCTTCATCTGTAAAATAAGCTGAAAAAGGAAATAACAAGCTGCTCCAATATCTTTGCCCGAATAGGATCACAAAGAATTAGACATGGCTAAAATGACTGAATAACAACAAATTCGTACTGAGCAATTTGGAATTAGAGAATTTACACCTTTATTATAATTTGATTAAAGAACTGAGTAAAGAGCTGCCCTTTTTCTTTGTGTTCTCATTATTTCCCCCTCAAGATAACTATATTGCTTAGTATGGTCCACTTAGTAATTTAACTCAACTTTTACTAAAGAGACGAAAATGCTTGTGACAAAACTTAAGGTAGAAAAGCAGGATGGCATAGTAGAAAGAGTTTTGGAAGTGGAACCAGGAAGCTTTGGGTTCAATTCTCACCTCTGATCTATGCTGACTACATGACCCTGGGTAAGTCCCTGCCCTGGGCAATTATCCAGAACTATAAGATGACTCTTTTCATTGTTAGAGAGACCATTCTTATTTGGAAATTCCCCATACCAATGAAATCCCAGGACTACTCCTTATCCTAACACTTAAGATAATGCATTTTAACATTTTTTGTGCCATGTGGTATTTAATATTATACTCATCTATATTATAGAGAATCTGTGAAAACTTGTGAAAGAAAAACAAATCCATTAACCATGGTGCAGTCTCTATGTCATTTGCTTGGCTTATTTATAGGTGTAAATTTTCTAACAACAGTGTTCATTTTGATGATACCTAGCAGCTATGACAAGCAAATGACAGCTTTTATTGTCATGAAAGTGATCTGCCCTTGGAGTCAGAAAGAGGTGAGGGTAAATACAGCCACACCACACTTACTACCTGTGAGACCCTAAGCAATCTTTCAGCCTCAGTTTCCTCATATGTTAAATAGGAATGGAGCTTAATAAGAAGAATAATAAGGGAGGAAGAATACATAGTGGCTAGAGAGCTGGCCTCAGACTTGGAAAGACCTGTGTTCAAGTTCTGCCTCCAATGTTAATCCACGGACAGTATGTCATTGAGCAAATTGTTTAACTTCTTAGATCTATAGGCAATTTCCCAAGACCTTAAATTGCTGAGAATATGCTAATCTACATTGATAGAAATGGTGTTCTTAACTGGAAATATCCCACACCAATGGATTCCTGTTCAGCCCCAATCTCTATGTCTAATAGTACTCCCTCCTTCTCCCCCATCATATAGAGCTGCTGAAAGGATCAAATGAAGCAACAAAATAAAGTACTTTGAAAAACTTCAGGTGCTTATATGAATATGCTATTATTGTTATTATTGTCTGTTTGAATGCAATAATAGGGAGCTAGCTTCATTCAAACTTTACATATTCTAACCTCATTAGCTCAGGGAAAAATGCACTAATAAATAATTAGCTTCGACAATGCAGTATTAAAAGGCATATCAAGATGTTAATAATCTTTCTTTGCTAACGCTTGCTGTAGACATCAACACTGTTTAGTCTCTAGTGATGATTTCATGAATGCCATATTTCCAGGTGACAATGTGCCTTATGTTGACCCCCATAAATAAGTCTAATTATACCTTACATGTATGTAGCACTTTGTCTTATACTGGCATTTGAAGATAGTGTAAGTATTATAAATTTACAAGGCTCAGATAAGCTATGACTTGACCAGGGTCACTAAGTAAGGGTCTAGAATCCTGCAAATGCAGAACTTTTGAGAGCAGCTTTCTTTCCATCACTTCACACTGCCTCCATTAACTTTATAAGTCAATTTCATATGTGATTATTTTTTTCTCTGAAATGGCATTCTCAAATACCTTGTATTCAGAAGTATAACTAGTAATTCAACTCAGCCACCACATAATTGCTATGCTAGGGTCTGTCATCATGAACCTGGTAGCCTCTGACATATTCTCTGCATTATAGAATGGATGGTATGTGCCTATTTGCTTTGTAATGGAAAGCTTTTGATTTCTTCCTCTATTTTCTATTGAATCTTAGAAATCATTTTCCTTGCCACCACTTGCCTATATTGTTTTTATAGTACTTTCCTTGTTCCCAGTACCTCCACAATATACTCCAGACCACCCATTGCTTCTTTTTGCTTAAATACAGATTAATAATAGTAACAGCTAAATTTATATGGTTCTTAAAGTTTGTAAAACACTTAAATGTAATCTTATTTTGTCCTTATAATAACCTTAGAAAGTAAGTTATATTATATTTTTCCATTTTATAGATGAGTAAACCAAGGTAAGAAACATCTTAGTCATTTCCCCATGTCACACAGCGTGTGAGGGAGGGTTTGAACTCAGGTCTTCCAGACACCATATACACTGTTCTATTCATTCTACCAACTGACTATGTAACTCCCCTGGGGCTCAATAAACTCTAGGAGCTTCTTGTTGCTTCTAGGATAAAGAGAAACTAGATAGTTAGTTAGTTTTTTAATGTTTACCTTACATCTTAGAATCCATACTATGTATTGGTTCCAAAGTTATAAGGGCTAGGCAATGAGGGTTAAGTGACTTGTCCAGGGTCACACAGCTGGGAAGTGTCGGAAGCCAGATTTGAAACTAGGATATCCTGGCCCTAGGCCTTGCTTTTGATCCACTAAGCCACCAGCTCTGTTCAGTTTTAAAAGCTGCATATAATTCATCACAATCATGATTTGTATATTATTTTTCCTTTTTTCCTGTTCCCAAAATATACACTCTGGCCTTTCTATTTTTCCTACTATTCAATATGCCTTTCATTTCTCTCTTACCCCAACTCCCTCTATAGGCTTGGCAGGGATTTATTCTTTACTCTTACCTCATAAGGCACATCTCTTCCTTTAAAATATTGCTCAAGCATCATCTTTCACATGAAATCTCTAGAGATCCCCAAATATGCATGTATTAAAGAATTTTGTATACATTTGTATTCATTTCCTTTATATTCACATTGTATATATTTTTACATGTGCTTCTTGTCTCCCCCTTAGAATATATAAGCTCTTTGCAAGAAGAGATTGTTTCATTTTTAATATTTATATGTCCAATCCATACTGCATTGTAGGTGCTTAATTTAACATATTTTATTAAATATTCTAATTTATTAATATTAACTGTCAAATATGATAATTTTATATCAACTACATTATAACATATTTCAATTCCTATCTTGTTACCTTGCATTTTTGTTCAATGTTTGATGTATTATTATATTGTTTTTATTATGCTTATTCCACCATAAAAATCATGTCGGAAGTTGTAGTAACTTAAAAATTTTTAAAAAAGGAAATGCTCCTGGTCAGCCAGGCATTCTTTATACTGATTACTCTTTTCCTGTGAGAGTTTTAACTTGAGTGTGTCTTTTTCGGTAGTTTTGCTCATAAAATGCATGTAATTATTTAAGGAAAAGTTGGTGTCTGAGTTTTGTGAAATAAACACATTTTTCTGCTGTTGCCGCGTGGCAGATAACACTTGTCAGAGACTTTCTTTTAATGGGCTGTTGTGCTTTAGGGGTTCTTTTAATTTTAACAGGATTAATAAAAATGACTTTAGAGGGGTTTTGATGTAGCTCACAAATGAGAAGGCAGCTGTGATTGAAGCAGAGTCTCAGCAGTAATTAACCAGGCTTACTGCTTAGTTTGTGACAAACAAAGTATGGCATCTTAGATTTCTCTTACTTATATTGGAGGTAAAGCAATATACCTATACCTCTAGCCATACTTAAATATGAAGCTGACTTCAACAGTGATGGAGAAAATACAATCTGGCTCTTGTAGGAAGAACATGTTCTTGGTAGCCCATCATTTGATGACTCTGTCACTGAACATCAAGTGCAGACACCCATATGCTTGACATTTTTACATTTTCAGAAGAATAGATAGCACACGTGGCTCCAAAGGGTACTGAAGTTGAAGGGAACATATGAGAACTAAAAGAATGTGTGAGGATTCATAATTTAAAAAAAAATATAACCCAGTCGAAGTGAGGCCAAAAAAAAAAAAGTCCAAGCACCCAAAAATACACTGCAGGAAATCCAGCAAGGGAGCTTCTACCACTTTATTCTACAATTACTTTAGAATTAATATAAAATAGAACTATTTTATTCTCATACAATTTATGGAGAGATGAATAAAGAGGGATGTAATGAAAATAAAATTCAATGGTTCTCTTTGTGGTGGCACAGAACTGAAAATTGAGCGGTTGCTCATTAATTGGGGAATTCCTAAAGAAGTTGTGGCATATGATTGTGATGGAATATTGCTATGCCATAAGAAATGATGAGCAGATTAATTAAAAAAAACATGGAAATATTTATATAAAGTCATAAAGAGTGAAACTAGCAGAACAAGAGAATATTATGTAAAACAACAGAAATATTTTTGAAGAATGACTGGTGTATGTCCATTTCCACAAAAAGAACTCATAAATAGAAATAAACAAGATATAGTTATTGAATATATACATATATATATATATATAGACATATATGTACATCTTTTGGCAAATGATTCTTTCTCTACTTTGGGAAGGGAGGGAGGATGGGAAGATGGGTGCATTTATCAAAGGCTTTTTATTTGTTTTAATGTAACAAACAAATAAATAAATATAAAATAAAAAATATAAATACAATGAAATTGTTACCAAGTTAGAACTTGATGTTCTAGTTAGGGACTGAATATTGTAATGAGAAGGAACCTTGTCATTAAATTTAGTACTTTGACAGATGTCAAATCTTGTCTGTGACAATTTCTTAATAAGTAACTGACCCTTGTCGAGATTAATTATCTAATTGAAAGAATCCCTTTTCTCAGTTATTTCCCACCCAGTATGATGGTATGACTTTTATTTTGACTCTGAGGAAGATGTAAGATCTTAAGAACCATACTCCAAAATCTAAAATGCAAAATTTACAAATGGTGTAATCATTCACATTAAAAATAAGGACCTGAACAACATTGTGTTTAAGGACATCAACTAAGATGTGTAAAAGATAATTTAATTAAACAACTTCAGTCTATATTCACTATTTTATGCTTTGAATAACTATATTCTTTGCATATAATCCTATTAAGACACTCAGTATTTTAGTGATAAATTAAAAGGAATAATCAATTTTAATTGATTGAATATATGATTAATCAATAATCATATTATGAGTAAAATCTTTGAAATGCCTCGGCAAGATATCTTTGCTGAAGGAAGTTGAGGGCATGCATCCAACATTCAGGAATGTGTCCAAATGTTATATCTCAGTTGCTTTTGAAGCTACAAGAATGACCTTGACTTTTACTATATTGGAATGGATCATTGCTTCATAGAATATACCTTCTTAAAAAAGAGACCTCTGGTTTCCCCTTCTGAGAAGAGATATTCAGAAAATCAGACTCTTTTTAAAAGGGAGGGGGCTTGTGCAATCTGACTTTATACATACCATAGCTTAGCTTGGGTGGGCTTAGCTGGGGTGGGCTTGGACGCTGACATTTTATAATTTAGAACTTTCTAGAATAAATGTCAGTATGCTTCATACTTGCTTCTCAGTATTTATTGTTTTTATAGAAGTGAGGGAAACTATGGTCCAAATCCTTAGCTAATTGGAGGAACAAGTAATGGGCACGTTCAGGGTTCTATTTATCTACATGCAACATCAAGAGAATTCCAAGATCTCTAGCTCATTGGCTGCAAACATTGCTATCTTTCTCTCTAAATCTGTCTATATATATATTTTCTAAGGATAGAAATATATATATATATATACATATATATATATATATATATTTCTCTATTTCTGTTTTGGTTGGTCGCATTTTCATTTTGATTAAGTTGTTATGGCCTGGCCATAAGCACAACATATTTTTCCAGGTATTTAAAACATTATTTCTTCAATGACCATTTTGTAATCCTATCAATATGGGTATTATGTGTGCTCTGACATATTACCATCTCCATTCCTCCAAAATTTATCCCTTTCTCATTTAACTTTCAAGATATCCTCTTTGAACTTATTTTGGATTCATTTGTTTATTTTTAATCTTCATTTTATATAAATTTGGATAATTCATATTATCAAGCAAACAATTTTCCTTTCTTTTACCTTTTTTTTAGTTTCATTCAGGAAATTTTGATATTTTGATATGATACAATTTTCTATCGTACTAGTATTAATAGATTCTAAGATTTTTTTCTTTGACCCAATCATTATTAAAGGTGCAATTTTAAACTTTACATTTTCATTTGTTATTTCTTTCAAATAACTTTTAATATGATGTTCTGTAAGTTATATGTTTAGCATTTGTTTTTACATTTATTTATAATTTCTCCATACCATAGTAAATGCTATTTTTTCATAAAGGTAGCATGAGGTACAGAGAAATATAATATTTCTTAATCCTTTTAGAACATAAAGGTGTCTTTCAATTCTAAACTCTCTCATATTTTGTTAAATTCTGTATTTTCCACTTTGTTTATTACTATCAGATTACCACCTCTAAGAGAGGTTAATATATTATTCACTATTTTTAAGTCCAATTAACTTTTCCTTTATTATTTTAGATGCCATGCCATTTAGTGCACATGTTTAAAATTATTCTAATCCCTAAGCATAATATGGTTTCATTGTAATTTTTTTTGCTTTGTTTGAAAGAATTTATTCAATTCTTACTTTTTTAATTGAATATTTTTAACTGTTTACTATATTTCTATTATAATAATAAGTGCTATAGGAGATATAAGAGAAACAATATACTTCCTTCCACAGAATCTAACAATTTCAGAGTTAGATGAGAGTTTTTATATTATCTGTTCTAACCTGCACAAGAGAATATGCTCTAAAAAGTTCTTGAAAATGATTGAGACTTATTTTTTAAATTTCCACTGATTAATAAGTTATTCCCATCTGATGCTGACCATTTCACATTTAGTTAGCTCTAATTGTTGGAAAGGCTTTCCCTCAAATGAAGTCTCAATTTTCCTTTGTTTGACTTTTATCCATTGCTGCCAACTCTGATCTCTTCCCTTAAGTAGAAGTCTATAACTGCTTCACATATCCTCTTGAAATGAGGTGCTCAGCTTTAGAAGAGACAGACATTATTTGAATTCAGCACAAGTTTTACTGAATTCAAATGTGTTTGTGTCTATATATGCATATATTACACTAATATCCTATTTACCTCCCTTCTCCTACAGAGTAGGCTTCCCTTAATGAATCAAAAGAATAACTTCTTTTTAACTACCATATCACTTTCTGTTGATACATGTGGGATCTTAAGTCCATTAATTCCCTTATATCTTCAATTCTAATGAACAGACATCAATCTATGAATTTTTCATTTGAAGTTTTTAAAAATCAAATGAAAAAGTATAGGACTTTATATTTATATCAAACATGTATTTTTTTCTATTCAGTACAATGCTTTAACTTGTTAAAAATGTTATGCCCTTGAGTTTCTTGCCATCATATTAGGGAAACAAAGGTATGAGCAGTTAAAAACAAAGAAAGTATAAGATAATAACCTAATTTGAACTTTGTTAAGCAACAAAAATCATTCAATTGGCTCAATCTATGGGTTTATTTTCTTCTTTCATGAGAAAACTGGTCTAATTGATTAATTTTTATCAAGTATTAGAAAATATGCTTTATACAAAAATACTTTGGCTGGTGGTGAATCTGGATTCATTTTTCAGTTCATCAACAAGATGGCACTTTGATAAATCATATATCTTTTGGTTCCTAAAAAGGCATATTGTGACAGCTTTCATCACAATGTGATATAAAGAGGCAAATGAAGCATTGCCTCCGATTATGTCAGGGCATGCTAGGTGATGGAGCCTACTGTGTTGTAGAGGACTGAGATGAGCTGTCACTTAGAACAATGTTTTCATTGTTCTCCTCTGATTAACCCATTACTGTAACTTTTTCATCATTCACTTATGAACCAAATGTAATTTATGTCCTACTATTTTCAAAATGGTGGGATAAGTGAGAAGTCATATAGTAAAGGATATAGCCCAGGTAATGAGCATTGCAAGAAGGAAATGAACTGTTTATTTGTGTATATGTGTGGATGACTTGGATTATTGATCATGGAAGAGGAGAATTCCAATTGTGTACGATGGCTAGTCATTAATTTGCTGTGTAAATGAGATAATTCTTTTTAGAGCATATTAGAAATGGAATCAATCAATTCAAATCCCTTCATTTTATAGGTGATGAAGGTAAAAATGAAGTGTTTTAACAAAGGTCAGAGAGTGAACAAGTAGTTGAGCTAGGACTACTAGCTTAACTCAGACCCATGTCACCTTGTGCCTTGATTACTTATAGTAGCCTCCTCATTCTTCTCCTTGCCTCAAGGTTTTTCCTTCTTAAATCAGCTTCATTACAAGTTTGACTGTATCATTTCATTTTTCCGTTAAACTCCAAGTGCTACCTATTGACTATAGGAAAATAGACAAACTAATCTATTTGAAGTTTAAATCACTTTGTAACCCAATTTGAACATATCTCTTCTGGCTTTGTAGTAGTAGCAGTAGTAGTAGTAGTGGTAGTCATAGTAGTCATAGTTGTGGTAGTAGTAGTTGTTGCTGTTGTTGTATTGTGGTACTGGTTGTGGTAATAGTAGTAATAGTATTCATATAATATTTTAAGGTTTGCAAAGTGTTTCATTTCATCCCTACAACAACACTGAAAAGGTTATTATCCCTATTTACAGATGGGTAAACAGAGGCACAAGTTATTGATTTATCTTCTCCTACGTAAAGTTTTTTTTGTTCTTTACTATTGAAGATATATAATTATTTTGTTATTACCATATAGAAATATTTATTTTATAGTTTTACTGAAGCTATTATCTCTACTAGTTTGAGACTATTTATATATGATGTATATATATATATATATGTGTGTGTGTGTGTGTGTGTGTGTGTGTGTATGTATGTGTCACAATGTCAACATGTTGTTTTCCTTAATAAAATGGAAACTCTTTGGTGGAAGGGATTTATTTTTTTATCCCTAGAATTTAGTATAGGGCCTGTCATGTATTAGATGCTTAATGAATGATTGCTATTTAGTTCATGGTTTTGATTCTCAGGGCAGAGCTCTTTGAGTCTACAATATTTTAAGTGTCTATTGTAAATAAGTGACTGAAACATTTAAGGCCATCTATTTCTATGTTAAATCTATAAGATAAGAAATCTGACAATAAGTTTTTAGATGTTGTGGCTAACATCTTGTGTTTGTTCCATAAAATTCCTATTTTTTCCACATCATGTTGCTAGAATATATTTATTACAGGATGTCTCTGAAAAGATAAAGGTGGCATGGTATAATTGGTTTAGAGTGATATGCAAAATCATGAAGATGTACATACAATTTCTGCTTTTGAGAGATACTGGTTGTTGGCTCTGGCAAGTCACTTGGCCTTTCTGTACCACAAGCACCTCCCCAAATTGCAGAGAAAGTATTATTTTGCATTGTTAGTGGAATTTCTTCATCTGGAGTTACTTATGCCAATGAATCATAGTTCCCATCTATCTGTCTTATCTATCCTATCTATGATAAATAGTAGCAATCCTCAAAATGCATGAAGAAAAACATGGGAAGCTCTCTTTTTGAGCTAACTAAAGTATTTAGACAGTTTCTTATTGAAATAGAATATAGTACCTTTGTGTGAGTGGGATTAAAATACTGTTGGTATATTTATGTATACACACAACTGTACACACTTAGGTCTGAATAAATTGGATTATTGACCATGGTAAAGTGGAATTCAGCATGAGTAAAAAAGCTAGTCACTTATTTGCTTCATAAATAGACTAATTCTTTCCAGAGAATATTAGGGTTGGAATTGATCTGTTTTAATCACTTCATTTTCCTAGTGAGGAAGATAAAAATGAAGTGTTTTGCCAAAAATCAAACAATGAACAAGTGGCTGAGTTGGACTACCCAGCTTAATTCAGGCCCAATATCGCTTCTTGCCATAGTCATTTCAATAAACTTCCCATTGGGCTCTATGCCTTAAGTTTTTCTTTCTTAAAGAAAGAAAATTCTGTCTCCTTACAAGTCAGAATAAGTTGAACAAAATGAGGTAGAATTTAAAAATCTTTGTTCTTCTGTCCATTTTTGTTCTTCATCATGTAAAGGCATTAACTTTTCATAACTTCAGAAGAATGAAAATTGTGCAACACCAAAATTTAATGCAAGTACACCAATGTTAGACACCAGCATTGACTTGTGAACATAAGGCAAGAGTCATGAAAAGCTTTGATGTTATGTATGATGAACAAAGGAAGAGGATTTGTCATGGAAGAAGAATAAGGAATAACAGATGACTAGCTTAAGTACTACACAGACATGCACTAAATATTTTAAAAGTTCAAAGGAAGACCTCCAATACATTTCACATTTCCTTAAAGGCAGATGTCTAGAAATACATGAACCAAAAGCACAGAGGGGGAGAAGGTGTGGACAATCTATAGGAATGGGGGATAGTCCCAGATACAAGATCATGGATCCCTCAAAGCATCAAGTCCACTAGGTGATATGAGGAGGATTTTCCCCTTTGCATTGCTTGTTCTAACAAAGATGCTAAAGGTAATGGATGACTTCATACATCCCAGTCTATTTTCCTAGGCCTTGGGCCAATAGATTGAGGCTTATTTCCAATGCTGACATAGTCATTTTCTAGATATTGTATAGACTCAGCTTTCTATAGATGAGGGCATAAAGGATGTGAACCAGGTAAATTGCTTGATTACAGTCTTTTTGCACAAGAATTAATGAGAGAGGCATATATTTACTTTTGAATTAAGAACTATATATATATATATATATATGCATATATATATATATATATATATTTCTCACTATCAGCTGTTAAGTGACCAATTTGGGGGTTATCTTGTACTGTCTTTAGGAGAATTCTCCAATGTTTGGATAAACATACAAGCATAGTATTATCCTAAATACAACATTTTTATTCTCACAGCCAAAACCTCCCTATTTGTTTTTTTTTAATGCAAAAACCATAAAACTTCAGAATTATTTGGACTCCCCCTCCCTACTAACCACCCAATCTTTTGGTCTTTAAAATCAAAAATAAATTTTCTCAGCCATTGCATGAGATGAAGACAAAAGGCTTGTTCTCCCAGTAGCCAAAATGGAATAAACAAAAATTCATTGCAAGTACATGGGCCAGAATAGTTGTGAAGGTGGGAGAAAAGGAAGAATCACTTAGGAAGATAAAATGAGACGCATATTCAAAATTTCATTGTTCTCCCTCCAGTTTCTCACTGAGTGTAAGGAAATATATATTTTAGGAAACTTTGAAAAAATTGTAAATCATTATCCTATACTTAGATTTTTTTGAGTTTCAGAAACAAAAATCAATTATTGTGTAAAAATTATGTAAAAGGAGCCTGTCGGTCATGAACATGGGCCCAAAGAAGTAGAATAGAAAAATATATCCTTCACTTCCATTCATAGACTTGGCTAGATACCAGGATTTCTAAGACTCAGAGAAAGGATGCTTTATTGCTAATACACATTTATATCAATGCCTTTCACGTGAGAAAGAGCACTTAGTAGATATAGCATGCTTTCAAAATAGGAAATGTTATTCTTGGATGTTATTGAATTTTCTGATAATCTATCTTAAGAATAAAATAGCACCTTAGTTCCAGTTTCTAAAATAAAGAACTTGAAAACAGAGGACCTAATTTCAAATTCAGGAACTTCAAAATGACTTATATGTCCTTAGGGAAGTTACATAAATCCTTTAGGCCTCAAGTTCTCTATCTGTAAAATAAGGCTTAGAATTAGAGACATTGTTAAATTCTGATTTCACCCTATCTGCTGTCTTTTTAATAGGTAGTCATACAAAGCCTTGGGTCTCACCTAAATTTCATGAAAAATTATTTAAGTTGTTACCTGATAACCAATATTTTAAGTTGATTCATACCTTCTTTCTTTCCCTTTGTCTTTCCTTTAACTCTTTCTCTTTTCCCTCCTTTCTTTCTCTAGCCTGTCTTTCTGTATCTAGCAATTCAAATGAACAAATATTTTGCAGCTTACATTCATTTAAAAAAAATTCTTACCTTCTGTCTTAGTATCAGTTCAAAGACAGAATTGAGGCAAAAGTCTAGACAATAAGGATTAAATGACTTGTTCAGGGTTATACAGCTAATAAATGTCTGAGGTAAAATTTGAACCCAACTCTTTCCTGTTCTGAGCCTGGTCCTGTATCCACTGTGCTACCTAGTGATCCATGCAGCTTATAGTCTTGGAAGAGTTGTCTGTACCACCAAGAAGCTAAATGACTTACTTAGTATCATATGGCCAGTATGGATCAGAAGCAAGACTTGGACCCAGGCTATCAAACTTTTGAGACTGGGTCTATGCTAGTCTCAAGAGTCAATCTGTGAATAAGCATTTAAATATGTCCCAGATATTAGGCATTATGCTGAATGCTATAGATTACAAAGAAAAAACAAAATAATTGTCTCTGCTCTCAATGGGTTCACATTCTAATAGAGAAGACAACAGGTAAATTATACATTTTGTTTACATATGCACATGTAAGGACATATATTATGAGAGAGAAGGGAGAGGGGAGAGGGACAGGTAGAGGGGGAGAGAGAGACAGAGAGAGAGAGAGAGAGAGAGAGAGAGAGAGAGAGAGAGAGAGAGAGAGAGAGAGAGAGAGAGAGAGAGAAAGACAGAGACAGAGACAGAGAGAGAAGGTAGTTTGATAGGGGAAGTTAGAGTGAAAATCAAAAATCTCCTTCAGAAGATGAAATTTTGACTGTCTTGAAGGAAGTCAGGGAAGTAAAGAATATGAGGAGATTTCAGGTATAGAGGTTGATTATTGGAATATGGGAGATAAAATGTCTGTGAAATTGGATTACAGAATTTGTGGAGAGGATTAAGGTATAAGAAGTCTGCAAAGTTAGGAAGGGACTAAGTTTATAAAGAGCTTAAAATGCCTAACAAGACTTTATATTTGAACATTGGTATGATAGGGAGCCATTGGAATTTTTAAATTGAGGCTAGGAGGTAAGGTAGGGAAGTGACATAATCAGACCTGTGTTTTAGGAAAATCACTTTGGCAACTGAGCAGAGAATTAAGAAGAGGTTTGAGGAGATGAGATCAATTGGAGAACTACTAAAAGAGATCAAGTGAGAGGTGATGAAATTTTGTCCTAGGGTGATAGTTGTGTGAGTTGAGAGAATAGAATTTAGAAGATGTTATTAATGTAAAAACTATAAGAATGGATAAAAGAAAGGGTATGTCGGATGAGTAGAAGAGGGTCAAATAATTAATCAACAAGTATGTATTAAGTTTTCTTTGGAACAGTTGGAGATTGAAATGCCAATAGGGAATCTAGTTAAAGAAATTCAGGAGGAAATTATTGATGTTTGACTGGAGTTCAAGAGAGACACTAGGACTGCAAATAAAGATATGGTGATTATCTGCAAACAATCATGGAATCCATGAAAGTCCATCAATTACTAGGTAAGATTATAGATGGTGAAGGCAAAAGGGTCCTGGATGGAATCATAGGGATACCCATTGCTTGTGTACATGACATGGATGAAGAACTAGTAAATGAGAATGAAGAGAAATAGTTAGGTGGGTTAAAAACAAACAAAAAATAAAGGAGAGAAATGTGTCATGCAAACCCAGAGAGGAGAGGATATCTAGGAAAGGGTAATCAAGTGTGTCAAAGACAGTAGAGAGATCAAGGAGAATGAGGAATGAAGAAGGTATTTGTCAATTAAGAGTTAATTGGTAATATCGGTGAGGTCAGAGGCAGATTATAAAGATTTAAGAAAAGAGAGAAGCGAGGAAATGGCCTGATTTAGTGCAATGGTTTTCTCTTGAGGCAGGACAGTTTTGTTTTTCTTTTTATCCAAAATACCCAGCAGAGTCACTGGCACATAGTAAGTACTTAAGATGTCTTTGTTGACTGAATTTTGCTAATAGTTGTGGAAGAGAGGAAAAATCTCAAAGAAGAGCTAATGTGGATGGCAGGATATATTGTGCGCTGTTTTCAGGTGGGAAAGATATGAATGTGTTTGTGGGTATCAGAGAAGGAACCCATAGCTAGGAAGATGCTGAATAGATACTGACTTATACTAGGTTTGCCCTTCAGAAAATATCATCTAAGAAAGAAGCACTGTTTCATTGTTTGAAAGAGGCTAACATTCTCATTCTCTTCTCATTCTCTTCTACAGGGAGAGAGAACAATGAGGGAACCTGATAAGTTACTTAGTTAAAAGTCCTGGAGAAGTAAAGATAGCCAATGGCTTTTTTGAGTGTTCCACATTTTAAAGTAACTGAATGGACTACCATTTTGATTATGGTCCATACATTTCAAATTATATTAAATAGTGATGATACCGGTCAGGTACTAGGTGCAATAAAATCATAGCTTTACTGGATTACAGGATTGCTATTAAGTACATTTCTAAGTCATCCAAAACTCAGTCTCAATAATTATTATTGAGTAAAAAATTCAAAATAGTCCCAAATGAAATCAGATACTGGTAAAATAATTTACTTACATAGTAGCCAATTCAGATAACATTTTTATTAAAAATCCATTATCTGCATCATCACCCCACCACCAATAACTCTTCTTTCTTCCAAACTTCCTTCATGTTTATCAGGACACCACCATTACCATTCATCCAATTACCCAGGTTCAAAATCTTGCTGTCATCCCTAACTCCTGATCCACATTCACCACACATATAGAGTGAGTTGCCAAATATTATTTTTTAATGTTCATTATGACACCCATATATCACCATGGTCCAGGCCATCATCACCACTGGCCTAGAATGTTGCAAAAGCCTTCTAAACTGGTATTCCTACCTCGTCTCCCTCTACTCCAAAGCATTTTGTACTTAAGTGCCATATGGAATTTTCTAAATGTACATAGAGGAAAGGAACCTTGAAGGAAATATTGAAAATTCATGAGCAGAGGGTAGAGGACTTCAGTAGTCATTTAGATACTCTCACTGAACACTATTTTGATCCCAAAGTCAGCTGGACAAAATAGATTCCTGAAACATTGAGCAGAGTGGCCCTGAGGAAGAAGACTCAGTTATGTTCATTTGGATAACTGTGTCATGTTCTGTAATTTATTTTTTCTTCTTTTTTATATTTCCTGCTTAGATTATTTTTAAAAGCTCAGTAATAAAATTAATATCTTATTGCACTTTATTAAAATGGGACTCATGGTTAGTGATTAAAGTGTCTTTGTGACACTTAAAATTTCCCATCTTTTCATTTATATTCACACAAGATCATTGAAATTTATTAGTAAGGATAGCCAATTAGGAAAGCATAATAAGTCAGCCCGTAAGGTATCAGTTATGTTTGCATTGCCTACCGAAAAAACCTTGCTAAGAAAGTACCAAGGGACCCTGAGGTGCTAATGTCTAAGCCCTCTACTGCAAACCATTCTATTTTAATACTGTACTGTCTTCTATATACACACACCATAATCCTACCATACTAGGTTTGTTGCTATTCCTCAAATACAAGTCTTTTCAATAACTTCCTTTCTTTACTTTGGCTTTCTTCCACATTTGGAATGCTGTTTCTTCAACTCTACCTCTTCAGTGTCTTGGCTTCCTGTAAGACCTAATTCAACTACCTTCAACAGGAGACCATCCTTGATCCCCCCAGGTACTAGTGCCTTCTTCTATAATGTTACCATCCACTTATTCTATCCCTCATTATTTATATCTTTTCTCTTTCCCTCTTTAAAATGTAAGCTTTTTTTAGGATAGAACATAGTTTTTTTTGTTGTTGTTTTATCCCCAGAACTGAGCATAGTGAATGCCTAATAAGAGCTGCTTTATTATTTGATTACATAGTATTAACCTAGGTAGGTTACCTAGGTGTCATAGTAGATAGGCTTTAGGGTCTAGAGTCAGAAAGACTCATCTTCCTAATTTCAAATCTAACCTCAGACACTGGTTGTGTTACCCTGTAGAAGTCACGTAAGCCTGTCTCAGTTACCTCATCTGTATAATGAGCTAGAGAAGGAAATGGCAATCCAGTATTTCTGCCAAGAAAACCTGAACTGGGTTATGAAGCAGAAAAATGAATAAACAACAACATACTAGCCACTCTGGAAATTTAAGAAAAATACAGGACATAGGTTTTGCCCTATTACTTAGAGGTACTCCAAATGAGTAGAAAGTATTAGATTTGGAGATAGCCCCACCTTGAGTTGAAATCCTGGCTCTTCCTCTTCCTACCATGATTCAATGACACTAGAATTAGAAGACCTGCTTATAACCCTTCTTCTGATACTTAACTGGCTGTTTATAGTAAGTCATTTTAGTGTCTTCATCTAAAAGTTGAAAAAGTTTAACTAGGTGGTCATTAAGATTGATTCTAGTTCAATTGTCTCATTCCATGTTCTTCATTAAATAATTTCATTTCATGGCTGTTCTTTTGTCTCATTGGAAACTTAGATAATTTACATATATATATATATTAATGATAATTTTCCTATCAGAACAGTGATGCTATGAGAGTCACTTAAAATAATGCATAGCAAACATTCTGAAAACTAGCTGATACAATAAGATAGTTTTGGATTCCAGGGACATGTGTTCCAATCCAGGTTCTGAAACTTACTCCCTATGTTACCTCTGGTAAGTTATTTCACCTTTGTCACAATTACATCATATGGAATATTAGGGAGTTATATTGATTAATTTCTGAGGATCCTTTTAGTTCAAAATCTATAATATAAGCCAGTGAATTGTCTAAATTGTTTCATCAGGGCATGTAAAAGAATGAAGTAATTATATTAATTTGTTTTTGGAATGGTAGGAGGAAAATTCAGTTATTCTTGCCATACAGAAATATTTAAAGGACTGAAATTCTATGCTGTATCTTAGGGTAGGCATCCCAAGTCTATGAGCAACTCAAAAATTATACATTTTGATTCATTCCCCATGCATCCTTTTCCTGTTATTTGATTTTGGTCATGTTACAGTGTTGCCTTTCTCAAAATTATGCCTTACAGGGCAGATTCCAGAAAGCCATATGCTCTAATAGGAAACAGACAAGAAATGAGAGCAGATCTCATTTCCTTCTACAGTCAAGAAATTAGGAATAATTAAAAATGTGAAACTAGTCTCATCTCCTCTGCCCCAAAGAATCTTTTAAAAAATTTCACCAATGGAGAAACTCTGAAGGAGAAACATTCTTCAAGTTTAAGCTTTTATTATTGACTTTATTAAA
Organism: Monodelphis domestica; assembly: GCF_027887165.1. NCBI lineage: Eukaryota > Metazoa > Chordata > Mammalia > Didelphimorphia > Didelphidae > Monodelphis > Monodelphis domestica. The sequence continues at coordinate 123,360,174 of NC_077233.1, read as the reverse complement.
ATGGGTGCAAAGGTAAAAAGTAGTTTGTGTTTATTGAATGACTTTTTGCATAGATTGTAATGAGGGAATTTTCTTCCATCCTGATATACTGACCTTTCTTGTTGATTGACTTAAGATTCTTGGATTTAATGTCAGATGATGAAACCTGAAGGATTAAGTAGTAACTCTGGGGCTAAACCTGGATGCTCTGTGTCTGTAGATAGATTTCAGGGGTTTGTGAACTTAGATGAGAAAAAAATATAACTTTATTTTCATTAATCTCTAGCTAAAATTGAACATTTCTCTCAATTTTAAATGTAGGCAACACACATTATGCTGAAAAGTGGCCTTTAGCTATCACCAGATTTCCAAAGCTGTCCACTTCACAGAAAGGGTTAGAATTTGGTTAAGGTATTTGGATTTGATTCATAGCCTTCATTTTAGAGAGAAGAAAACTGAAACCCAGAGGCTCACATAGGATAGTTGACTTGCCAAAGGTCACATAGCTTATTTGTCAGGTAGTAAGAGGAATCTTGATTTCTAGGCCAATGACATTCATGCTGTATTGTTACAAAACTTCTAGAACCAACTATTTCTTTCACATATAGTGTTCTATGAATTACTTTGGACAACTGGGTCCTTTGCCTAATACTAAGGTGACTTGGAAGTTCTCAAATTGACTAGATAAAATCAGATTATGCTGCCCCCCCCCACTTTAATTGGTTGTCTGTAAGTGGACTACAATGTTTCATAGTTTGTTTCATAGTATGGATGCATTTTTAATGTTCACTTTTTGTGTTTTTAATTCTATATTTTCAAAGAATTAATACTATTAGGTGTGAGATTTAAAATGGTTGAGGTCTTAAACTGTAGTGAGTTAAAATGGTGGAAGATATAAATTGTGATAGATATAAGAGAGGGTGAGTAAATTTGACCGCAGAAATATGTTTCTCTACAGTGTCTTGGGTTTTAAATCAAATATAAGGTGGTCACCAGGGAAATATTCCCAATTATTCAAATACCCAAGTCAATTGGGTTTTATAGAGATTTTTAATTAATAATACAATGAGTAATCAAAGAAAAGAGAGAGAGAGAGTAAGAAAGGAATAAGTATGAAGGGCCTCAAGCCAATATGGCCTAGACCTGAGTCTTAAAAGAGAAATCAGTCAGTTTTTTAACACTCACCACAAGGTCTGACTAAACAAGGATTCTAGTAACACCAGGCCAGGGTCCTTCCTCAAAGAGTCTTCCAGCCAGAGATTGTTTCAAAGGGCCACTTTCAAGAGCCTCCAGAGCTCCTACCTCAGAGGGACAGAGCCCCTCAGAGGAGCTCCTCAAGGAGCTCTCCTTCAGAATGAGAGTCAGAAATTGAGAACCTGAATGAGATCCAAGCTCTTATTTTTAAGGGCAAAATCTCCTCTGTCACCTCCCCTAAGTCCTTACATCTACCAATCACTGTAGATGTTTCTAAAGGATCACCCATTTTGAATTCACAGCTGAGTAGTTTCAATCTCTTTAGTAAGTCAGGAAAAAATGCTGCTGTGTCCACAAATTTCATTAGAAAAACCTCTGAATAAGTTACCACCCTTTTAGGTTTAAGTAGTTCACAAGTTGCCCCACCTTTATAGGTACTTAGTATCCTATTGTATCAATTCTAAAACAGTCATGACTCAAAGAACTTCCTGTCCCTTCCATAAGCATGGATCAAAGTATTTTCATTGTTTAGCAAGCCGTTTTCTGTCCTAAAGCAGTCTTAAGTATGGTGGAGCAGGGACACTCCCATAACTAGGAGCCCCCACACTCAAGTAGAGTTCTCACCATCTGCTAGGGAATTTTTTAAAGTAGAAGATTCCCCAATGGGGGAAACCCCTAACATTCATAAGTCTGAGAAATTTTGAGGTTTACATAGGAAAGCTAGCTAAGTGGTTCAGTGGAGAGTGCCAGGTCTGCAGATGGGAGATCCTTGGTTCAAATTTGGTCTCAGATACTTACTACTTCTGTGACCCTGGACAAGTCATTTAACCACAGTTGCCTCAGTTGCTTAGGCCTTACTGCTTAAAAATGAATTAATTTTACTCCAAGGAAATATATTTAAAACGTAGATCTTTTTAAAAGCATGCTTTTATTACCCTTAGAAATATTGCAAAAAAAATGTAGAGTATAGTTTAGGGATTTTATTCTTATTTCTAGAGGGCCAGAGTATCTTGTAGCCTATCAGAGCAATGATGAACTCTGATAAATACATAGATATACTTAGAAATAAAGTTTTTCAAGAATAATATGAATTCACAAATGTCAGTCAAAAAAATAACAGTCATTTGTCATGCCATATATCACATTAAAAACCTTATTAAAATTAAAAAATATGTTATCCTTTTGATTACATGTAAAAAATTTAACATTTAAAAATTTGAGTTCCAAATTTAATTTTTTTATTTCTTTCCATTTTTCATCTTCCCCCTCATAGAGAAGGGAAGCAATCTGACATAGATTATACACATGCAGTTATGCAAATTGCATTTTTGTATTAGGTTGCGAAAGAAAATATACATAAAAATACAAAAAAAAGAAAAAAAATTAGATATGCATCAATATGTATTCATCCTTCATCATTTCCTTCTCTGGAGGGAGATAGCATCATCAAGAAAAATTGAGAAATTTATCAGAAATATACCGAGTTAATGGTATAGAACTTGATCAACAAACCCAATGACAAACTTTTGGGTTATAATCAATGTTAATCTTTAGAAAAAAAGGATTATTCATCAAAAGAATACTTGATATACAATTCAATAAAGGTTAGTACCATGATAAAGAATTAAGGAATATCTGTCAAAATTTTGTGAATTCAAAATTAAATAATCTTAAATTGTAACAAAAGGATATATAGTGTATTAGCCTTTTAACTGCCAAAGGTTTTTTGGTTTAATCATATCCCACAAAATTCAGTTTGCTTAAATTAATTCACACACTGTTTCAAGGACTCATTCCTTTCACTGAAGGAGAAGAGTATTACTCTGTGGCTTTTGGTTCTAAGACCAAACCATTTCATTAGCTATTAGTCAATTTTCTGGTGATGTCTCTTCAAACAGGCTAGTTTTCTTTTTGTTTTAATTTATTTAATTAATTAATTTAGAATATTTTTCCATGGTTAAAAGAATCATGTTCTTCCCCTTCCCTACCTTAACCCTTAACCCCCTCTCATAGCCAATGAGCAATTCCACTGGGTTTTACATATATCTTTGATCAAAATCTATTTTCATATTATTCATAATTGCATTGGGGTGAACATTCAGAGTCTACATCCCCAATCATATCCCCATTGACCCATGTGATCAAGCAGTTGCTTTTCTTCTGTGTTTATACTTCTGCAGTTCTTTCTCTGGATGTGAATAGTGTTCTTTCTCCTAAGTCCCTCAGAATTATCCTGGATCATTGAATTGCTGTTAGTCAGGCTAGTTTTCAAATGAAAGATAGAGAAATCACTTTATCTATCTAATGGTAAGACATACAAGAATTTGTACTCTGCTGGCATTACCTTCAAAAATTCAGCATAACCTCTGGCCATAATGAGGCATCAGAATCCAACTTTGGAATTATATTACCTGGATAAAGTAACCAGACTACAAATTATAGCAAGATAGATCAGAGTTAGAATAGAGTGCAAAGTTATTAGTTATATTACTTAATTTTACATTGAGGAAATAAGGTTCAGATATTTAAGTTACTAGACTAAGGTAATATAAAGATAAGAACTGGTAGAGTCCACTTCTTTACCACTACTATCTGCTTCATAGATAGACACTTTTCAACTTTAATCAACTTGATTTTTTGTTTTTATCATTTAAACTCAGTATATCTGACTCCCCATTTAGTATACTCTCTTCAAGACCATGTTTTGGAAATTTTTATATTGTCCTGAAACAGTTCATTTTGTAATATTTTATATTATCATGAAATTAATTAAAAAACAAAACAGTTAATCTCTATTCCTCTTTTCTCCATGTTCTTGATTCAGCAAGAGGCTTGTCTATCTCTCTATCTACCAATCTTTTTAGTTAATCTGTCACCGAGATTTAACATTGGCACAGGCAAGGACTGAACAAATCCTCAACAAAGAGTTGGCAAAAGAAACTTGGGGAAGTAGAAATGGGAGAATGAAGTCCAAAGGGAACAATAGGTGGCTTTAGAAGTCATTTCTAAGAATATAACTACTGTGTAACAACAACAATAACAACCACAACACTAAAAGTCAGAACATTTGGTATATGCTCCAAACAGTTATCTAACACAGGCCACTAAATAGTCCCATTCCTTACTACTATTTTCTCCTTTTTTTTTAATCCAAAAAAAGGTCTAAAATTGCCCCTTGGCTTCTATGTTCAAATGTGCCAGGCCTTTCATGAGAAATATGAGGATAAAAGAGAGAAAGAATTAACAAAAGCCTATACAGATTTCTTTTTAATCCTGAGTATGTGGTGTCTCTAAAATTTTATGGTAGCTACATTTATTTTAATAGGTATGGATATTTCTATTTGTAAATAGAGATATCAAGCATTCTTCTCCTCTCCTGAATACTTGAGTAAATAGCAGCATAATCAGACTAAATGAAACAATGTGTGAAAGGAATAAAGAATGTTGACTGATTGGATCCCCAAGGGGAAGTGTTTTTTGGAAACTACGCCTAATAGAGGACAGCTACATAACATTATAGCCCTAATCTGCACCATCTTTTCATTCAGCGCCCCTAAAACATTTTAAAGCTGTGGAATTCAATGAATACATAGCTAAAATATCACTTATATTCAATACAAGCCAACTGATTGTCATTTAATTTCAAATAAAAACTAAAACATGTTTTATCAAATGTTTGCTTTAATATTATTTTCTGCTTAATTGATAAAATTGCTTTATTCTTTTTTCCTCAGATTGATGTTTCCTTTTCTATATACTTTGTATAGAGTATAGATTTAGAGATGTAATTTTTTCATGAAGTATTTTTTGTGTTAAGAGAAAGTAAAATGGACACAACAGTTCTATTTCTGTAGTCCTAAGAAACCTTTATCAAGAGAGACTGCCATTCATTCATTAATGCACTGTTTTGTCCACTTTATACCATTTAGAACCAGCAAATTTAAGTTACAGTCAAGTGACCCAGAAGGACTGGTAGGTGGCATAGTGGAGAGAGTGTCAGGCTTGGAGTAATGAACACTCATCTTCCTGAGTTCAAATATGTTCATAGACACTTACTAGTAGTGGGACCCTGGACAAGTCCCTTAACCCTCTGTTTCAGTTTCCTAATTTCTAAAATGAACTGGAGAAGGAAATGGCAGCATCTTTACCAAGAAAACCCCAAATGTTGTCACAAAAAATTGGACATTACTGAAATAACTGAACACTAGTGACCCAGAATGGTACAATAGCTTCTCAGGTTTTGATCAAGGACAACTTTGAAAGTAATCACACAAATGTCACAATATTTGACTTAAAATAATTTTTCTCAAAGCTAATATTTGATCCTTTAAATCCCAAGGTCCTCAGTAAGTGAAAGAGAACAATATTAGTTTTAAGACCACTTGAAAAGCTTTGCTCTGGACCTGATAATCCTGAACATGACTTCTCCCTTAGCTTTGACCTCCAAAGATGAACTTCAGCCTTGAGACTGATCTCTTTGGAACTGCTCAGCCATATTATACAGCTGGACCATTGGTCCTTCTATCAACAGACATCTGTTCCCAAAGATAGGGTGAAAAAAACATGAGCCTTTGCATTATACCTGAAGAAGGGAAAAATGAACTTGAAGTCCCCATTTGTTTTTTTTTTTAATTGATATGATATATTGTTAGCATTTTGCACTTGAACTTTTGCAAAATGCTTTACAAACATGATTTCATTTGATCCTCACAATAGCCCTTGGAGGTAGGTTGGTGCTATTATTATACCCCTTTTATAGATGAAGAAATGGAGATAGAAATAGGTTAAATGAATTAACCAGATCACACAGCCACTAAGGATCTGAGGCAAGATTTTAATCTTGGTCTTCTTGACCCAAAGTCCAGCACTCTATCCACTGTACCCCCTAGCTAATGATATCTTTTTCATCCCTATCAGGCAAGGGACCCAAAGACCTCATTGTCAGAACTTTCAGCAAAGCAATTTGTGGATTAACACAAGTTTTGAAGACATCATAAAGTTTTGAACTCCTGTTATATTTTTATGCTTTCAGGAATTTCAAAAAAGCCAAAAACTTCAGGAAATCAGGAGAACTATGTCTACAACCAAGAATCAACTACCCAGCAAAACTGACTATAGTCTTACAGGGGAAAGTATAGTCATTTAACAAAATAGAAGACTTTCAAGCATTCATAAAAAAGACTGGATTCAAATAAAAAAATAATGCAAAAAAACCCAAAACAAAACAAAACAAAACAGAACTCCAGAGAATCATCATAAGGTAATTAAAAAAGGTAAAAAAAACCCCAAACATTTTTAAAGGGACATAATAAGTTCAAATGATTTGTATTCCTATAAGAAAAGATGATATTGGTAACTCTTAAAAATTGTTATTTTCATCAGGGTAGCTAAAGAAGTATACTAGAGTGTGACAGAGGCTGGCACTAAAGAAAAGTGCCAGGCTGAAGAGTATGTGGAACTGATCACCTCGATGGGGGAGGGGGTGAGCCCAGGAGATGGGAATCTGGAGGAGCAGAAGATTCTGGCTGGTAGAGGAGTTGCGCTCTCAGTCTAGAGAAGCTGAAGTGAGAAGGTAGAATAAGACCTCTTCCTGAGGGTTACCTACTTTTCCTGCTTGTGACTAGAAATCCTTCCCCCCAACATTTCCAAATTGAAAAAAGACTATTGAAGAGAAACCTGAGAAAGGCAATTTGAATCTGTCAGACTTTACCTCAGCTCCTGTTGCCTGCATCTGAACTGTGGCCAAGGGGCCAAGGGCCAAACCCAGGGCTAGTCAATCTGACTTTCTCTCAGGGGGCTTAGTCTGCCAAGGCCTGAGTTCCCACCCAAACTTGAGGAGAGAGGAAATGGGTTTTAGATAGAGAAAGGGACCCCCTTTTCCCACTTTCCTTCCTCATTCTTTCCCTGCCAGTTATTCCTTTCTTTACCCTTATTGAGTTGACATTAAAAGTTATCTTTTCCCCAAGCTGTGAATCAAGTGTGAGTGAACAGATCAAGGGGAGACCCTTTGGTCTCCAGTAGTGGAGGGGGGACAAGAGGAACAAGAGCAAATATGGGAGAGCAGCCATAACTAAGGAAGGAAGGCAGAAAGGGGAAAATCTTCAAACCCTCTCTCCTCTCTCTGAGTCAACCCTAAACATCAGCTGACCTCTCTTAGATTCAATTCCATTTACAATCCCCCCAAAATGTTTCTCCATTATATCTGCTGTCTCCCCTGAACCCCACTTTGAGAAAGGGAGCTTTCCTGTCTTTTCCTCTCTATTTTGAAAGAATGAACCCCTCGATTTCAAGAAGGAACAGTGACAGACTGTATAGAATGAAATGTCAAAAGATACGTGTATATGTATATATATATATATGAAATATATATGAATAACTAGGGGTAAAAAGAGGATAATACTAAGATAAATGGGAAATGAGACAAAATGGGACAAATTTATATTTCATAAAGAAGCACATCGGTGGAGTGGGGAAGAATACAATACAATGGAAGGGTGAAAGAGGTTGGAGAGGGGTAATAGTTAATTCTTAGGCACATTAAAATTGACTCAAAGAAGGAAGAAAAATCAGATACATTGAGGCATAGAATTATGTGCCCTATAGAGAAGTAGAAGGTGGGAGAGAAAGTATAAGGGAGGTTGTGTTAACTGAAAAATGTAAAATCTGGAAAATGTAAAAATGATAATGCATTATAAAAAACCCAACAAGGAAAAAAAAAACTGTTTTCAGTCAATGTATAATAAATGCTATCTTTTCCCCACAATTCATATACTTCTCTTATTCCTCCTTCTGAAAACTCTGCTTTATTATTTTCAGGTGACTTTCATCTGACTACACCCTATCACCTAAAGTTATAATGTACTTCTTTCAAATTTAAACTTATTTGCTTTTTGGAAATTAAGGGAGGAGGATTGGAGAGAGGTGGTTAGGAGAGGAAGTGGGTAGTCTAAAATGTGTCAGAAAACCACTCACATTTCGATAGGAATCAGTCTTTTATATTGAAAATGATTATATTTATAATCCTCATAATTTCACATATTTATGTTTCTAGAAGTGGTTAATGAAAGCCCTCAACATGTTTTCAAATCTTTAGACCTGGTTTAGTAGAAAAGGCATGCAACTGATTTCCTGCCTTCTCTCAGAGGAAAAAGAATTAGTGGTCATAAAAGGTAATTTATGAGCTAACCCTTCCTTTTCATTTGTATTGCACTTTTCCTCCTATTTATATTTAATTTGCTGAAGTGTTCACAAAACGGAGAGATGAGAGTGTATGGTTCTCTTTTGGGCACCAGGCCAGGAAGCTCAGCAGGAGAAACTTAATTTTTAAATTTAGTTTTAATTGAAATGTGATGCCAGAGATGCAACAAAATTCAAGTAATGGAAATGAAAAAATCAAATCAAATCCCAGGGGAACACAGTCTTAAAGTTTCAGACAAGAGAACACTAGGGCAAGAATATCAGAGTGTTACATTATTTTCCTCCTCACGTTTCAGTGATAAAGACACAGCTGTACATTGACATCTGTAGCAAAATTATAGATACATCTAAAAGATGTTTGAGATAAATGCATATATACTTATGTATCATATTACTTCTATTTTGAAATAGAAAACATATTAACTATAGAATGACAATATTATTAGATCAGCTACATGCATCTTGCACTTATAATTTTCTAGTCACATATCTAGATTATATTTGATTCAAGTCAGTAGTTGACAGGAGGGACACAAACAACTCATCTTCAAGAAATTTTACCAGTTGTCAAATCTTGCCACCTCTATTTCCATAACATCTTTTCAATTGAGTCATACGCTCTACTTATATACCCACCACCTTATTTTAGAACCACCTCACTTGTCATCAAGACTAGTGTAATTATCTCCCAATTGGTGTCAACATCTCAAGTCTATCCATCCTCTAGTTCATCTTCCTCAAAACTACCAAATGAATTTCCTTAGGTGCAGGTCTATCCATATCACTACCCTTTTCAATAATCTCTAGGATTAACACAAATCCCTGTGTTTTACTTTTTAAATCCTTCATGACCTAGCCCAGTCTACCATTCCAGCCTTATACATTATGACTCCTGTTAGTCTCTACAATCTATTCAAGTTAGGTGCGTATATGTTCTGAACAAATGACATTCTATCTCCTGTGTCCAAGATGTTTTTGCCTTGATTGGATTCCCTGCTTGGAGTACAATCTCTCCCCATCTTTGTTTCACAGAATGCTTCTCTTCTATCAAGATGAAGCATTTCCTTTTACAGGAAATCTGTTCTGTGTTTAATTACACTGTATTTATTATCCATATATTTATTATGTATACACTCAAAAATATTTTCTCCTCTGATAAAAGGTCATTGAGAGTAGGGGTTGTTTTAGTTTTTATATTTGTATCCCTATATAGCAAGGAGATTCTCTTTGCTGAAGGCATTACTGTGTAAATTTTGTAGATTCTTCCTGAGTGAATGGGAACATGTTCCTTCCCAGAAATATTGCCTGGATCCTCTTTTTCGGTTTGGAAAATTCCTTTTATATCCTTCCAGAACACTGGACCATAAAAAGGAAAGTAGGGATGCTAGTAGGTACTCATTCCCTCTTCGAGATCATCTCTCTGCCACTATCACTTTGAGGTTTACTCAATTGTGCTTTATCACATTATTTGTTGCCTTTTGAAGTCCCTATTGGCCCAAGAGTCAGTTCCAAGATTCTCTTAAGGAGTTCAATACTTGTCTATGGTCTTCCTCTCAACTCTAACCCTCTAGCATCATGCAGAGGAACTTCAGTACAAATAGTGAGATTCTCTTGCAAATTCTGGATTATTAATCCCCATCTATTCTCATGATGTGTTATTTCATCTTTTCTATACTACAGCTACAGCCATGGAAAGTCATGCTCTTCATCTGTCAATCACCCATAACTATTTTACCTTTTTAACTTTTACCAAGTTACCCAGAACTTGGAATTTCTTCTCTAAAAGCTATTACCTATCCTTTTTTTGTTTCTGTTTCCTTTATTTTAAACACATTCTTTCACCTCACTGTAACCATTAGTCCCTGTTGCCTCATCTATACTCCTTGTTTATTACTTTTACTCTCATTTTTTTCTCCTTTTACAGTATTGATTCTTTTTAAGGAACAGTTCAAATATACATTATCCCGTAAACCTGAAACATATTGTATATATCTAATTAGAAGAGTATCTTTAAGGATCTATCCAGTCAAAATCCACTCCTAGTCAATAAAACAATTAAAAATGTGGGATCTTGTATCATTTTCATCTTTTAATTAACTCCCCCAGAAAAAGGCAAAGTCTTGGGAGACTGGTTTCATTTTCCTTCTAGTTGATTTGAATTGGGTTGTGTGATAGTTGAAATGAGGTCTCCTTTAGAAAAATACCTTATAAAAGCTTATTTGTACAAACAAAATATTGTACAGAGTATCTTCCTCAGTAAGTCAATGCAATACTATAATATTTTCTTCCTCAGATCAGTTTCAAAGCAAAGTTTCACTGTATTTGGTGCTCCAGTTAGGAAATGAGACTATATTGCCATGTTTATCTCAGATGATCAAAGATTAAGAACTAGTAGAGACTTCAAATTTCATGTAAAAATAAAGATTTACTTATATAGCATAAGAAATTCAAATTCAATTTATTCACTTTCACAAAAACACTGAATGTCAGAGATGGGAGAGGATATAGTACACCCTACTTTATGCACAGATGAGGAATCAGAGATGTAGTATAGGGAGTTAAGACTTAATGCCATGTCTCATACTCTCCACATTTTCATGGTTGCCCTCCTCTCTAGTTCAGATCCTCACCACTTAGACCACTTCAAAAGCCTTATAAATTGCCTCAAATTCTATCACCAACTACACAAATATTGTCTCCTCTGTCTAAACCCTTCTACACAAGTTCAGGAGGCAAAATTGGAGAAATCAACAATATACATCCCAAAGAAAACCATGAGAAACAGTTTAATCTGAAATATAATGATTAATCTTTATAAAAGGCCAATCAAGGGCTTAAGAAGGTAACACTTGAAAGGAAGGGTTCCCAGGTTCCCAAGACCATCAGAAGAAAAAGTGATTGGTTGATATGTTGTTACTTTTCAAGCACTCCAAAAACCTCAGGTTATTTTTATTCTGGAAGTCTAGTAAAGTGAGTCTGTGAAATTATCTGAAAAAATATCTTCAAATTTCACAATTATCCTTGTTTCTATATCTCACACATTAGTCAACTGACTGACAATACCTTTTGGTCATAGGTGCTCAAATCACATCAAAGCATAATTGTCATTTAAGTAATTGTCTATCCTTCTAAAAAGAAAAACTAATATTTAACAAAATGGATATCCCTGCTTTCCCTATTTAAATAGAATGCCCTCCTCCATCTGTTTCTTGGATTCTTTGGATTTCTTTACATTCCAGCTAACATCTCACGTTTTATAGGAATCCTTTTCCAGGCCTCTTAATTCCAAAGCCTTGCTTCTGTCGATTATCAGCAATTTATCCTGTAAATAACACAGTTGAACATAGTTATTTGTATGCTTTTTCTCTCCCTCATCCCATTAGATGTGAACTTCATGAGGTAGAAACTGTCTTTTGCTTTTCTTTGAATCTCCAGATGTTAACCTAGTGCTAGGCACATGACAGGTGCTTAATATGTATTTATTGCCTGCCTGCCTGAATGTTCACAAGGCCATAGACAATTCTGAAAAAGGCCTCAGGGGTATATTCAAATGTCCTCATCATATAGGTGAGGAGTCCAAAACCCTGAGAGGTGATTTAAAAAAAAATTTTTTTTAATTTGAATCCAGGCTCTTTGACCCAAAATCCAGTGAAAAAAAATTTTCACTGCCCCTAGCTGCTTTTACTTAGTACTACACCATAATTATTGAAAAAGAGTAAAATCCATGGAAATTTCTATTTCAATTTGTCACTTATATAATTTCACTATGGCATCTCCAACTTGGTGGAATACGAAAAAATATAGTGAGGAATCTTAATTTTAGTCAAACAGAAACCAAAAAAAAATCTTTGAATTAATCTTTAGTTTGCCTGCTCTTGCTACCTCATTAATCCTAAATGGTGTCAGTCAGTCGAGTCTAATAGCTGTGAGTGTTACTGCCGTGGTCAGTTCTAAATTATAGTATTGATTAATTGATTGTCTTCTTCCAGTTGTGAATTATATTAGTGCTGGCTGAGGCTGCCTGGCTTGGGGCCAGGGCCTAATTTCCTATGGAAGACAACAAGCAAATCTACACTTTCACTGTTGTGGTTAAGTGGCTGTTTAGAAGAGTAAAAGCTCTGGGAAGATTGTCTGACAGAAAGGAATATGCTAAATATAATGAATACCTACTTATTGATGGCCACTTTCCAACACAGAGAAAGCGTGAGGAAGAAAGCTGGTCAGGATTCTGTCTTTCTATTTCCCTACCTCAGGCTTACAAAGCCATCTGAAACAGTTGCTCTGAGATCCAGAAAAGGGAGCAAAGCTAGATGGTTGGGTTTTATAGTGAGCTAGCATATGGAGCTGATGCGTGTCCCTTTGGTCAAACTGTAGTTGGTCAAGGTGCCTTCAAACTAAGAGAGAATTAAGAGTGGGCAAGAGGCTCCTTTAGGCTGTTGGCACTGTGGTCTAGAGAAAATTTCAGCATTCCTCTTGCTCTGTGCTTGGCACCTGCTGGGTTGTGTTTTATTTTTTGGGAATTACTGACAGATTGCAAGGGAAAATGAGGAGAAATGGAATATTTCTTCTTTAATGCTATGCTGGAAGGGACAGAATCTCAGAGTTGGGAGCACTCTGGAGATCACCTTTCCAAATCATTCTAGGCAAGAATTTCCTCTATAATTTATCTGGTTAGTGGTGAAGCAGCTGTTATTTGAAGTCTTGTTAAGGAGGTTGTAGGACAGTTAATGGCCTCTAGGGGAAGCCCATTCTAGTTTTGCATACCTCCTACTCTGAGGATGTGTTCCCTTATATCAAGCCTAGACTTTTCTCCATGTAACTTTCACAAAAAGCTCTTAGCTTTGTGCTTTAGGACCATGCAGAATCATGTTCCCATTTGACAGCCTTTCAAAATCTAAAAACAACAACAAATAAATCCCTACACAACATATTTTCAAGTCTTTTTTCAGTAGATTAAATGTTCCTCTTTTCTTTAGGTGGCCCTCTTTATGTTATACATTTCAAGGTCCTCACCTTCTTGGTCTAGATGCTTTTGAGATTATCAATTTTTTCACTAAAATATAGTATCTTGAACTAAATTGAGTGATCCAGATGTGGTCTTATCAAGGCAGAATTTAGTGTTAGTATTACTTTTCTATTCCTGATCACTATGCCTCTCTAAATATAGCCCAAGATTGCATAAGATTTGTGGGGTGCCATATTACACTGTTGTTCCACATTGAGATTGTAGTATACTAACAATCCCAGAATTTCTCAAACATTACTTCCCAGTTGTCTCATCTATTTTCTATATTTGAAGATTATTTTTGAATCCTTTACTTTCAACCCTATTCAATTTAATCTTATTAGAGGTCTCCAATGTCCTAGCTTATCAAGATCTATTCAAATTTGGGTTCTTTCATCAAATATGTGGACTCTCAATCCCGACATTTAACCATCTAGAATTTGATAAGCTTGCCATCAAAGTCTATATTCATGTCATTGTTTTAAGAAAAATGAATTGGCATTAAACCAAATACATATCCCTAAGGGCACACCATTAGAGACCTCCACTGGAGTTTACACAAAGACATTATTGAATACATTTGGATCTAGTGATTCAACCAGTTCTGATTTCATTCCACTTGAACTGTGTTTAGTTCACTTTTTGTTTCCTTTTCCACAAAATATCATGAAACTTTGTAAATTAGATTTTCCTTCAAAATAAAATCCTTCTTTCTCATTCTAGATGTATTTTACCTTACCTATTACAATCATCTCTTTCTTAAAAATAGTGATTAAGTAGTCATTTCCAATTTCATATGAAATTTCCAGGAACTTTTAACTAAAAGGTAAATAATCTCAAATAATAATCGGATGAAGTGATTATTCTTCCTCTCTCTAAGAAAATCCAACATTAAATAACTGAATAGCAATATTTGTTTGAAAATTTTCATTACATTAACCATTATAAATTAATGATTTTGCTACACATGTGAAACTTTTTTTTTCATAAGCAAGCATTTTTTTTTTCTTTTCTTAGTTTTGCAGTAGCATGCAAGAGTAAGCCCATATTTCCCCCCTTTACAAAGAACCTAACAGTTTTGGCGCTTTTCTGTTTAAGTTTCTTAATCCAACGTAAGAGTAAATCAAGATTAAAATAACTATTTTTATTAGAAAACCTAAAAGTAAGAAGATTGTGAAACTAAATGGCTCAGTGGATATAGCACTGGTTCTGGAGTCATAACTATATAGATGTTTCTTTATGTTGATTTTGTTAAAATAAACAAGTTAACAAGTAATTCAATAATTTCTTGTTCATCACTAACCTTTAATTCTTATGACAGATCAGGATAGTCTACATTTGTCTATTTTTATTGTGAACAAGTACTTTGAGTACACATCTGAAAAAAATTCCTTTTATCATCCTCATCCTGTTGTCAAATATGAATGCCTTTCCATAGGTTCAGGATCCAAGCTATAAATTTAAATTTGACCTCTGAGCCCATACCTCCCATATGGTCCAGGTCTTAGAATCAGATTTATCTGCTAGGTTTTCAATAGTTTATGAGGAAGCAAGACCCATTTTTCCATGATGTATAAAGAAAATGGATTGCCATATCTTTGGACTACTATTTTGTTTCTGGGACCTTATATTAGGTCTAAATTCTTATAAGGGATCAGCATCATCCCAGAATCTAGGAAAAAAAAAGTCTGGAAGAACATATACAAGTGTGGATATAAATCACAGCGTTATAACTATGGTATTTGCCTAAGGTCTTTAGGAACATGTTTATGTTCCTAAAGCAGAAACTAAAGAAGCAGAAACTAAAGTTCCTCCCAGTTCTAAATCTATGCTCCTAACAATCTTCTGGGTAGACCTGCCCTGTGATTCCCCCCAGCCCCTGCTTCCTATGGAATTATATACTTTGAAAATGAATCAATCTTGTGAAATTTACTTTTCCTAAGTCTAGGGAACATTTTGGGATGTGCTTAGCTTACATCTTTTCTATCATAAATTCAAAGATGGATTGCTGTTTCCCCTAAAAGTTTGTACCATTTCCTTTTTTCTCTTACAATTTTATTTCATTTTCTCCCAATCACATAAAAACAGTTTTGAACATTTTAAAAAGAATTTTGAGTTTCTAACTCTCTCTCCCTCCTTCCTTCCTTACCTTTCTGCTGAGATGGTAAGTAATCAGATATAGATTTTATATATGCAATCATGTAAAACATTTTTTATATTAAACCTTTCGTGGAAGGAAACTTGAAGAAAATTTTAGAAAGAAAGTGAAAAAAACATGTTTTGTCTATATTCATACTTCATCAGTTCTCAGGAATCAGATGGCATTTTTTAAATAATGATTCCTTTGGGATTGTTTTTGATCATTGTATTGCTAAGAATAGCTAAGTTGTTCATTGTGCAGTATTCCTGTCACTGTGAACAATGTTCTTCTGGTTCTGCTTATTTCATTTTATTTCTGTTATTTTTTCTTTCCAAGTTTTTCTGAGCTCTTCATTCTTGTCATTTCTTATAGCACAATCATATTCTAATATAATCATGTAACATAATTTTCTCAGCCATTTTCCAATTTATGGTATTCCTTCACTTTCCAATTCTTTGCCCCCTAAAAAGTGCTGCTTTAAACCTTTTTATATTTATAAGTTCTTTCATTTTTTGTTTTTTATCTCTTTGGATTATAAACCTAGTAATGGTATTCCTGAAGCAAAAGATACACATTGTTATATAGCCCTTCGGGCATAGTTCTAAATTGCTCTCCAGGATGAATTGATTCAGTTAATAATTCCCCCAATAGTGAATTAGTGTCCCAGTTTTCCCACATCCTCTCCAAGTTTTGTCATTTTCCTTTTATGTCGTAATAGCCAGTCTAATAGGTGTGGGGTGGTAGCTCAGAGTTGTTTTAATTTCATTTCTCTAATTAACAATGTCTTACAGCATTTTTGGCATCAGTATTCTTTGTCTGAGAGCTGTCTGTTCATATCCTTTAAACATTTTGGAGAATGACTTGTATTCTTATACATCTGAGTCCTTTCTATATGTATTTGAGAAATAGAAATATGTCAGAGAAACAGAACTAAATTTTTCCCACTTTTGAGGTCCATTCTCTATCTACTGTATCATTTTGCTGTACCTCATGTCTGTGTGTATAGGTATGTCTATTTATGCTCATAAAGATAAAATATGTACATACATATTTTATCTTCCTATTCTAAACCAGAAGGTTTCCCAGGGAAAGGAAATCATTCAAATTAATTATATTCTTTGGTCCACATAACATCTAGTTCATAGATAGAGTATATTGTTTATAGTGTTGTTCAGTCAATTTTGAGCTTTGTCTTACTCTTTGAGATCCCATTTGGAGTTTTCTTGGAAAGATTCTGGAGTTTTCTACTTCCTTCACCACCTCATTTTACAGATGAGGAAAGTGAGACAGTGTTATTATGATTAAAATTCTTGAGAAACTATATTAATTTATAATTATTTATTAATGAGAGAAAGAGAAAACTACATGATCATCTGGCTATATCTAATATTATGAGTTCGTCATGCTTTTTTTGCCTCTGTTCACCAGCCAAAAGTGGCCACATCATCAAGAATCTCCAGCACAAGGAAGTTAAGAGCAGAATGCCCCCCAAAGAGACCCTCCTGCTTCCTTAGTCCCCTCTCTTATAAAATCATTGAAATCACTCTTCTGGGTCTCTCTGGTTGTATAGACTTAACCTCCATCTGGGTCATCTTCCAGTGCCAGGAATCATACTGGACTAAATTCAACCTCTTCTGGGAGGCCAGGGAGCAACTAGGCACTCAAAGGGTGGGGCTGATACTGACCAAAATGCATAAAGTTTATATTACATTCAAACAGGGTTACCTGACTTGCAAGTTTTTGGACTCCAGGTTCAGTACTCTTATCTACTACACCACCTAGCCTCCCCCAAAAGATAAGAGAGCCTAGTATAGTATAGTATAGTATAAGAGAGCCTATCTCGGTCAAAAGTCCTAGATCCTCTGTTATTCTTGGGGACTCAGGTATAAGAAAGAAAGAAATAGGAGCTTGCATTGTAATGGAGAAAGACAACACAAAAGGGAGAATAGGAAAGGACTTGCAAAGGTTATTAAGACAGACAACTGGTTGGAAAAGGTGAAGTGACTTAAAAGGTCCAGAGCCAGGTTCTAGGACAGCAAAGAAGAAATCTTTGAACTAAATAGGCAGTTAATTTAAACAATTACTTATTTAAATTAAATATTTTAATGACTGCTACATAGCTAAGTGGATTGAGCCAAGCCTGGAGCATGGACTATCTGAGTTCAAATATGACCTCTCAGACAGGTAGTAACTGGGTGACCTTAGAATAGCCACTTAAGCCTGTTTGCCTCAATTTCCTCATGTTTAAAATTAGTTGGAAAAAGAAATGGCAAGCCTCTTCAATAATCTTGCTAAGATTCTCCAATGGGGTCATGAAGAGCTGGACACAATTGAACAATGGCCACAAAATATTTAAATACTTTAACAATAATCATTTAGAAGTATAGAGCTTAAAGAGACTTCCATCAAAATTCCTTTGGAGATTTAAAAAAAAAAAAAACTTTGGCTGTGAATACAACCAAGGTGGATGGACAGATTGTTCCAACAACTAAGTTATAAGTAAAATGAATTAAGTGTCTATTTAAAAGGTGCTACAGCTATAATGTCATAACTTTGGTCAATCTCTTTGAACCAACACATGTAAGTGTTTGAAGCCAAAGAACTCAGTAAGGATCCCACTGAGTTCGCCACTTCAGGTCTTGGTGTCTGCATACACAATTAACCTTAATTAAATTAACTTGTCCTTTACCTGGGGTTTTCACATTCATGCTGTAATCAAAGATCTCTAATAAAGACCTGGATATGTCACTGCTGTGTATAAGAATGATGATATCACTGCATCAAAATAACTTGAATTGGGCTCACTTAATATGGTGCTTCCTTTAACAAACCTGTCTTATTTCCTAAAATAGTGCCAGGCATAATTTTATAAACAATTCTGAAATACACCTTGAAGGACCTTTAGTAGCTCACTTCCTAATTGACTGAATTCACAAAATTAGCTAAATTCCAGAAGGTTCCCCTAGTTCTGGGGAAACATTTATAGGCACATAGGCATATAGCCTTATGTTTTGAATATACATGAATATCAGATGTTATGTTATACACATAACAAATTAAATGACACTTACCAACATAAGTAAAGGCCTAGAATGATATCTATGGCCTGTGGTTTTCTTGTTTTTTCTCCCCACATATTATCAATTGCCAAAATAAGAAATTACCCACAATTTTTTACATTTACCAGAGAAACCAGTAAGGTAGATATTGAAATTAGGTGAAAAGAGAGCTTACTCAACTCAATTCTATAAGATTAGTCAAGAGCCTTGATGGAAAAATTTTACTTCATCATCACGGAACATATTTCTAAAATAAAAATAATATTTTTGGAATTTTCTTTTTAGTACTCATATATATGCTCATTTGATTAATATTTGGGCATCTACCATTACAGGAATAGTGTTTACTAGGATTGACCATTTTGCCTTTCTCTGAACATTATTTAGAACAATTCACTCTAAAAAGTGACAGATTTGTTCCCAAGACCTGAAAGTTCCTTGTACCTCTCCTGAGGCAGGTGCCTGACTCACCCACATGCAGTCCAGTCCCTTTGGATTTGTCAGGTGCCTTCAGGGCTTCTCAAGTCTTCACACCTTGCCCTGTCAACTAGATTCATTTCCACACAAGGATGGGAAGGTGGTGCTATACCAAAGAACTAAATATTATCCTATCTGTCTATGGCACAGCTGTTAGCTTTCTTTTGTTAACTCTTCAATGTCCTGGAAATGACCCATTTTGTCTCATGACCCTGAACCTGAAATAATAGGGTCTAATACTGAGTCAGGCTGGACCCCAAAACCTAATGTGGAAGGAACATTCTTAGTCTTTATAAAAAGTATAGACATGATAGGAGTGTTGAAGAGGGTGAAGGGTGTAACACAGATGGAGAACTAGAAGAAACATCAGAGGTCATTTGGTCTAATACTCCCATTGTTCAGATGAAAAACCCAGGCTTAGGGAGGTTAGGAGACTTGACCAAGGTTAGAGTTATTAGAAGAGGTACTTTTTAGCTAGTTGAATTGTGCGCCAGCTATGGGAGGGAGTGGGGGGAGGTGAGGGAATGAACATGATTCTTGTAACCAGGGGAAATTATTCTAAATTGACTAATTAAATAAAATAAAAAAAAATAAAATTCACTGGAAAAATTGTAAAAACACCAGTAAAATAAAAAAAAAGAAGAGACACTTTTTGAACCCATGCCTCCTGCAACCACATTGTACCTTGACTCATTTATTGTCCCTGCCTGTCTACAATGAGTTTATAATCTTGCAGAGCAGATGAAGATCAGCAATTTTCACTTCTGAGGACACTCAAATTATCGGTGGCTAATGCCTAGGGAGCAGGGGTAAATTTACAGGTCTGCCAGCTTCCAATTCTAAATTCCAATTTAGAATACCTAAAAGTGACTAAGAGAGGCACCTTAGAGCATGTAAATAGTGGTGCTGCACTCTTCCTTTCTGTGTGTACAGGCAGTTAATAAATTACTAGTTTCTAGGAAAAAATTACCATTCTGGCTTCTTCTTCCTCTACCTCCCAAATGGGAGCCATTTACTCCTTTGCACTGCTGAGGCACAGACATGTTCCTGGAAATCCCAAGGCATTTTCCAACAGAATCACTAAATCTCTGTGTGGAAAGTAACTTCAAAGGCCAAGCGAATAAAATCCCATTGAAACAAAAGCCTTCTCTATCACATATGTGACAAATGATCCTCTTGGCTTTGCTTAAATACTACTCAAGGAGGAGAATCCATTCTCTCATGATCCATTCTCCCTGTGGATGTGCTTGAATGTTGTATAGTAAAGAGTGGTAGGGAGATCTAAATGACTACCATTCCTGTTTTACTTCCAGGGAATAGCAGATGAAATTAGCTGCCTAATCAACAGTGAGGACATGCTTGCTAATACTTCCTTTATATTGCTAAAGTGCTTTCAGGTTAACAAGGTCTTCCCTCACAAACCTTTTCTGCAAGCATCAACAGCAGCTAGAGCATCTGGAATTCCATGGAGCCTTTTGCCCATGGTCACATACATAGCAGGTTGTGTGTTAGGGCAAGAATTCAAACTCAGGCTTCCTGTCTCCAAATT